>NW_025346363.1:45296-63350 GCF_016433145.1 Gracilinanus agilis | reverse complement strand
AGACAGGAAAGGGAAGAAGAGAAGGAGAGAAAAGGGAGGAAAAGGGGAGGGGAGGAGAGAGTGGGGAGGGAGGGAAGAAGGGAGAGAGGGAAAGAAAGAGAATAAGAGAATAAGAGAAAGAGAATGAGAGAGAAAAAGAGAGAACGAGAGAGAGGAGAGAAAGAGAGAGAGAGAGAGAGAGAGAGAGAGAGAGAGAGAGAGAGAGAGAGAGAGAGAGAGAGAGAGAGAGAGAATTGTTGGTTTTTTTCCCACAAACCTTTTAAAGTGCTATATAAACAAGAGTTATTAGCTATTTCCTCCCCTTGTTGTTCTCTATACCAATAAATTAACAGGTCCAATCCCAATTTCTCTCCCTTTTACCTTTCTGTAAGACCTTAGGAAATAAATTTAACTTCTCTGGTCCTCAGTTTCCTTTTCTGTAAAACAGGGGTGGGGGTGGGTTGGACTAGATAATCCCTAAAATTCTACCCAGCTTTGGTGCAAAAATTCTGCCTTGCATATTCTGCCTCTCCAACTAGGAACACAAGCTCCCTTCTAAGGTAATAAGTTACAAGAGTTGCTGGCCTGTTTTGGAAAAAGGAGTTTCCACACTGAGAGTTCCCTACATGGACTGAAATCATGGGCCCAGACTTCTACTCCCTTCTGCAATGTTGTCTCTGAGTTCCCTGAGAATAGAGACTGTGTTCCCCAGTGGGCAACACAACAGAGTGGTTTACCACTTTTTGACTGAGTAGAAAGGAAAACTTTTATTCCGATGGAGCCAGGCAGTGAGCAGTAACAGGAACAAGACCCTCCTCATACACTGAAATCTTGTAGTTCTCACTAGTTAGCACTAGTTAAACATAAACAGTAGTGTCAGTCAAGCATGGACTGCAAAATCTGTATTGTTGATCAGTTCTCATCAATCACCTGTCCTGGATCTGTAAAGTTCTCTACTAGGCATCAGCTTTGTGCCTAATCTGTTTTATTAATTACTTCTATTGGTCTTTATTTACTTTAGTTCAGCACTGGAAGACAATTAATTACCTATAGAGATCCTCCAATGTACCACGTATCCCCACCTCCAATATTCTCATTCCAGAAGGGCAGCGAGTCCTCTCCCACATTGACAAATGATGACAAGATGGACAATGGGGAACAAAAGACCTATGCACTGAGGTCTCTTGCATTCCAGAAGAATCTCCCAAACCTGCATGGGCTCCTTATTCCCTATGACTTACCTGTCAAACCCCTAAATACACCTCTACCTGAATTTGACCCATTTTCCAGGGTTTGGGAGACAGGTAAAGATTTCTCTGGGAAGGGAAATGATTACCCCCAGACCCTAATAAATATGCCAACCATGATCTACAGAGCATGGAAGCTGCTGCTCTACAATGGACACTGCCACTCCATAGGGGAGCTGCTACTCTGCACCTGAGCCTGCTACTCCACACCTGGAGAGCTGCTATTCTATCAGTTCCAGAAAGGCTACTCTACTAGTCCCTGGGCTAATCCATCAGTCCAAAGGCTATCTGATTAGCCCCTAGCTATTAGGCTATCATACCATCTTAAATCTCTTCTTCAAATAAAATTCTTTTTTTCTGGATGGAACAGAGTTCGAGTCTCCCATTCTTGGAGGGAGACCCTGCTACAAACTTGGGTGTGTTTCTCCCTCAACAGTTTCATCATAGACCAGAGCCCTTGACTTCTACCCGATAAAGCGCTTGGGAAAATCAGTGTGTGCTATTTGAATCCTGGAAAGAGCAGGCTTGCTCAATGCCACCAAGCCTGTGCTCAGAGAGGGGGTGTCATTTTTTATAAGGGAAGGAAATGGTAAGGAACAGATAAGCCTGCCTAGCTGGCTGCCAGCAGTGGTTGAGATAAATCCATTGCTCCATTGGGGCAAGTTCCCCTTTTGTTAGAGCTCTAGCATCCTTCCCAGCACCCTCAGGTCTCATGGTATTTGGGTATTTGTTCTTCCTGCCTCATATTGTCCTCTCCTTCCTTGAAACTCTGGTACTGAAGCAGAGAGGTGCCATAGAACATAGTAGTCAAGGCTTAAAGGGGCCCTAGAACATAAAGATTCTTACAACAGACACTATCGGAGCTGGGATGGGCCTGACAGTGTGCAATGTCAAAGCCAGGAGAAAGGAGCCTTAGACTATGGAGAAAGTCCAAGGTGGGTGAAATGGCAGAGCTGGGGGGGGGGCTTTCATTCCACATTCGCAGAATCCAAGAGCTGTAAAGTGCCTTGGAATATAGAAGGTTAGGTCACAGATTGTCCTAAAATCATAGGATAACAGCTCCAGAACTGAAAAACCCCTTAGAGGCTAATGAATCGACTTCCCTGCCCTCATTTTATGAGGGGGAAAACTGAGGGAAGCAGAGGTTAAGTAACTTGCTCAGGGTCACACAGCTAGGATGCGTTCAAGGCAGGATTTGAACCCAGATTTTCTCTTAATTCCAAGTCCACGATGCCATATTGCCTTTCAGAGAATTAAGAACAAAGAGCTAGCAAAGACTACAAAGTCCACCTAGATGAATCTTCTCTAGAGGAGAGGAGCTGGTCCTGAGGTAAATTCCTCATGTATCCACCTGTGTTCTGTTCTGTTCTGTTCTATTATACATTTTTGTGTCCTTGAGCTCTTTGAGAAAAGGCACTGGGCCTCCCTGACAGTGACTTTCTTCAATGTGACTGTGAGGGTTCAATTTCATTGACATTGATGCCATGCCTGCTGGGTACAAAGACCCATGCTTGGTATTGAGGACACAGAGGCAAAGGAATAACGGTGCCTGCCTTCGGAGAGCTTCTCAGTTTTTTCATCTGTAAGAGGAGGAGGTTGACAGATCTCTACCAGATGATAGATCTCAAAGGTCTTATCCAAGTCTAAAATTCGATGCCTCTGTATATTTCATTTGTGTACTCCTAGCACCAAGGACAGGTATCAATCAACTGATGGGCAAGCATTCATTAAGAGTGACTGTTTACCAGGCACTAGAGATATAAAGACAAAAAGGAGATGGTCTGCTTTCAGGAAGTTCACCTAATGAGAAGGGAGGGAGATCATGTGCATATACTGGTACAAAAAACACACCGACTAAGATAACTTGGGCAGCTAGGTGGCACAGGAGATAAAGGGTCAGGCTTAGAGTCATGAAGACCTGGATTAAAGTCTGTCCTTGATACTACTAACTGTGTGACCCTGGGAAAGTCACTTCCCCCCTATTTGCCTCACTTTCTCATCTGTCAAATGAGTTAGAGAAGGAAATGGCAAACCACTCCAGTATCCCTGCCAAGAAAACCCCAAATGCAGTCATGAAGAGTTGGATACAACCATAACAAGGTAACCTTAACAGGGAAGACTTGACATAAGAGTTTTTAACCTGGGGTCCCTGGGCTTTCTTAAAAATATATATATATATTTTGATGACTATATTCTAATACAATTGGTTTCCTTTGTAATCTTATGTAATTTTCTTCATACATAAGGAAAATTAATATTGAATTATTTATTAGTAATATTTCAATGTGAAATCATCCCCACCCTGCCAAGTCTTCCAAGGTCAGGCTAACACAGCCTGTTTCCAAGCCAAGGTCGTTCCCCCTGTGCCCAACCCCAACCTGTCAAACCAGTCTTTGATAAGAACTTAAAAGGATTAAAGGCAGAGCTGATCAATCACGTTAAACTTTGACCCACTTGAAAGTATGGTGGGCCAGCCACAGGACCCAGGGAAGGCCTCCTGGAGTCTTGGCCGAGTCCTGCAGGAATCTATGACAAATTGAATTGATTAAATTTGGAGGACAGAGAGAATATGAGTTTTCTTCCTTTGGACAAAAAAATACCTTGGCCTATATTTGCTCATGTGACATGTAGTTTCATAAATTTAACTGGAGACGTCCAAATTGCAGACCTGAGCTTTCTCTGGGTCCGTTAGCTGCACTCAGATCCCTGGTCACAGGCTGTTCTGCCAAATTCTCGCCCATCATGTTACCCATGTATGTCATCAGAGAATTGACCCCACAGAGGAATGTGGATAGTTTAGAGCGGCACACCTCTATTATTGGAGAAACCACCAATGAGCACTGGGGTCACTGAGGACAGATACTTTGGGAAGTAAGTGGGAGAGAGAGCGACTGCCCTCCAAAGAAGACACCTCTTCTGAAACCCCAAGGCTCCCCCATTTCCCCATGCAGATGCCCTTTCTCGGGCAGGGATCCCCTTCTCTGGAAAGGAAAGTGGCCCATCCTTTGGGTTTCAAAACTTTAGAGTTGAGTCCATTTTAATGTGGGTACTAAAACCAGTTCAACCTTTGACTTATTTGCAGGAATCTAGGAATTTGGAGAACAAAGGCTTGGAGAGGGAAGCCCACAGGCCACTAAGCACTTCTCTGACACCTCTTGAGGGTCAGTTTGACATGCCTGCAGAGCACAAGCTATTCTCACTGCCAGCAGTAGAAGAAGTTGCAGGCACACTATGAATGGAACTAGGCTTGAATGGGGGAGAACCCCAATTCAAACCCTGTCTCCCATGCTCTATGACCATAGGCAAGTCACCAAAGGTCTCTGGGCTCAGTTTATTTATCTGTAAAATGGATATATTAATGCTCATGAAAGTCAATGTGGCATAGTAGCTAGAAAACCAGTTCCAGAGTCAAGGAGACCTGAGGGAGAAATCCTGACTATGATGCATACAAGTTCTAGGACCCTAGGTAAGATTTCAGTGCTAGGCAACTCCCTACAGTTGCATACAAGGGGCTGATCTGTATTTGGTAAAAGGAGGTTCCTCATTTGGATGATTCTTGTATGAATACACTATAAGTCTAGATCCCATACCTATAATTACTTCCTACCTCACAGAATTATTGGAGAAAATAGACTTTGTAAATTTCAAACTGATCTAGAAAGAAGATGTTATGGCCAAACAAGAGATAGAGAACATTATGAGATATTAAATGGATAATTTTTATTACATTGAATTAAAAGGGTTTTGCACAAACAAATTCAATGCAACCAAGATTAGAAGGAAAGGAAAAAAACTGGGAAATTTGTTTTTACAGCAAGTATCTCTGATAAAGGCCTCATTTCTCAAAGATTTAGAGAACAAAGTCAAATTTATAAGAATAAAAGTCATTCCCCTAATTGCAAAATGATCAAAGGATATGAACAGTTTTTTTAGACAATGAAATCAAAGCTATATAGTTATGAAAAATGCTCCAAATCATTATTATTACTATTATTATTTTTTTAAAAACCCTTGCCTTCCATCTTAGAATCAATACTATATATTGGTTCCAAGGCAGAAGAGTGGTAAGGGCTAGGCAATGGGGGTTAAGTGACTTGCCCAGGGTCACACAGCTAAGAAGTGGAAATCATTATTGACTAGAGAAATGCAAATTAAAACAACTCTGAAGTACCACCTCACACCTAGCAGATTTGTTAATATTACAGAAAAGGAAGATGATAAATGCTGGAAAGGATTTGGGAAAATTGGGACACTAATGCACTGTTGGTGGAGTTGTGAACTGATCCAACTATCCTGGACAGCAATGCCCAAAAGGCTACAAAACTGTGTACACCCTTTAATCCAGTGGTACCATCATCGGGTCTGTATCCCATAGAGATTTTTTTTTTAAAAGGGAAAAGGACCAGACTTATTTGTACAAAAATATTTATAGCAGCTCTTTTTGGGTAGCAAAGAATTGGAAATTGAGGGAATGTCCATCAATTGAGGAATGGCTGAACAAGCTATGGTATATGATTATGATGACTATTGTTGTGCTATAAGAAATTATGAGCAGAGTAATTTCAGAAAAACCTGGAAAGACCTACGTGAACCAATGCAGAGTAAAGTGAGCATAACCAGGAAAACATTGTTCACAGCAATAGCAATAATGTAAGATGAACAAGTCAGTTATTCTTTGCAATACAATGATCCACGATAATCCCAAAGGGCTTAAGATGAAAAATGCCAGCTACCTCCAGAGAAAGAACTGATGGAGTCTGACTGCAGACTGAAGCATACCACTCTTCACTTTATTTTCTCCATGGTTTTTTTAATGTGTCTTCTTCCACAACTAATTTCCATGACAAATATGGAAATATGCTTTCTATGATAGTTCATGTATAACCAATAGCAAATTGTTTTCCATCTCATGGAGGGAGTAGGGAAGGGAAGAAGGGAGGGAGGGAGGGATATGTGGAACTCAAAATGTTATAAAACAAGTGTCAAAAATAGTAGTTAGGGGGACAGCTGGGTAGCTTAGTGGATTGAGAGCCAGACCTAGAGACGGGAGGTCCTAGGTTCAAACCCGGCCTCAGCCACTTCCCAGCTGTGTGACCCTGGGCAAGTCACTTGACCCCCATTGCCTACCCTGACTCCAAGACGGAAGGTAAGAGTTTAAAAAAAACTATTAAAAAAATAGTAGTTAACACACAGTAATATTGTGGAATGATCAATTGTAATAGACTTAGCTATCATCAGCAATACGATGATCCAAGGCAATTTTGAGGGATTTATGACCAAGAATGCTGTCCATCTCCAGGGAAAGAACTGTTGGAGGCAGAATGCAGATGAAAGCAATGTGATTTTTGTTTATTTGTTTATTTGGGTTTATGTTTTGGAGTTTTGGTTTTATAAGATTATTCTCAAAAACAAACAATATGGAAATATGTTTTGTGTGATAATTTATGTATAACTAAAATCAAATTGCCTGCCAGCACCAAAAGGGGGAAGGGAAAGGAGGGAGGGAGATAAGTTTGATCATATAACTTAGGAGAACTTGTGTGAAAATTTGTTATTATATGCAATTGGTAGGAAAAAATAAAAATATTTTTAAATAGTTGTTACATGTAGATGGGAAAAAAGAAAATATTATTGAAGAAAAAACCAAGTGAATTACAGTCATTCTTCCCACCACATAATGCTGCCTCTCAAAGGTGGAGGGGGACAACAGAGGGGCTGGCTTCAAATCCTGCCTCACCCTGTTACTAGCTATGTGACTTTGGGCAAGTTACTTCTCTCCAGGTCTTGGATTTCTAATCAATAAAATGGAGATGATAATATCTATACTCCCTGGGTGGCATCATGGATAGGGAGCTGACTTTAGAGCCAGGAAGACCCATATTCATATTCTCTTGGGAAACATATTGTCCCTGACCCTCTCTGAACCACTGAACATGGGCAGTTCTCTAATGTGATAAATTAAGATGCTTTTGCTAGGAGGAATTTTCTCCCTTGGGAGCTCCTTATATTAATGACGTCACAGGTCCAGGCTGTATCTTCTCTCCTACAAACTACTTCATCAGACTGTCCTGGGAATCAAATGATTGAATGTATCTAGGCAATCTGCCTGAGGTTAGAGGGAGCTTCTCCACTGAGACTCCTCAAACTGAGACTCTCTAACAGTCACAGGTCTGTTCCTCTCCTCTCTCCCCCTGCGATGTCACTTCCCATCCCCTAAAAGTAATTTGTGGATTATAAAGTACACCACCAATTCCAGGCTTTCGTTAATCCCAATTAGGCTACATTAAAAGATGCCAAGGGTCCAGGACTAGACAGCCTCCTAGATAGCTAAAGAAGACCAAGACACAGAAAAGGTTAAGAGACTCCAGACTAGATAATTTCCAATGGTCCCTTCTTGAACATTAAATCTAAGATAAGCTGCACTGTATTTAGTAGTGTGTGAAGGGCCTCCATCCTTCATATCTGGAAGACTCTTCCTCCTCATTTCTACTTCTCTAGTTTCCTTCAAGCCCCAGCTTCTATAAGAAGCCTTCTTGATCCTCTTAATTAATTAATTGGTTAATTAATTAATGCCTTCCTTCTGTTGCTTAGCTCTCATTTATCCTATCTATAGCTACATAGTTATTTTCAAGTTGTCTCTCCCATTACCCTATGAGCTCCTTGAGACAGGGACTGTTTTGTTTTGTTTTGTTTTTTGCCTTTCTTTGTATGCCCAGTGCTTGACAGTGTTTGGTGCATAGTAGATATTTTATAAATGTTTACTGACTGACTGACTGATATCATCTAGAATACTCTCCCTCATGAACTCTGACTCTTTGTATCATCACTTTCCCTCAGAACTCTACTTAAATGTTAACTTGGCCAAGAGTTCTTTACTGATCTCCTCTCCCATTAGCTACTAGTGCCTCTCCCCCAAAATGGTCTTATACTTACAGATAGAGTGCTAGACATGGAGTCAGGAATTCTCAGCTTCCTGAATTCAAGTCCATCCTCAGACACTTATTAGCTATGTGACCTTAGGCAAGTCATTTAACCCTGTTTGCCTTAGTTCCCTCATCTGTAAAATGAGCTGGAGAAGAAAATGGCAAACCACTTCAGTATCTTTGCCAAGAAAACCTCAAATAGGGTCATGAAGGATTAGACATGATTGAAAAAATGACTCAACAACTACATATTTATATGCATAGCCAGAATGTAAGCACTTTGAGGGCAGGAACTGTTTTATTTTTGTCTTTACATCCCTAGCACCTTGGACAGTGCCACAAGCACAGAAGACACTTAAAGTTGATTAACTGATTAAGAACTGAAGGCATACCTTTGATTGGGGAAAGTATGAACAAATTGTGGCATCTGTTGTGCTAAAAGGAATACTATTGTGCTAAAAGGAATAATGAACTGGAGGAATTCCATGTGACCTGGAGAGACCTCCAGGAATTAATGAAGAGTGAAAGGAGCAGAATCAGGAGAACATTGTACACAGAGACCAATACACTGTGGTACAATCCAATGTTATGGACTTCTCTACTAGCAGCAATGCAATGATCTAGAACAATTCTGAGGGAATTATGAAAAAAGGAAAGCTATCCACATCCAAAGGAAGAATTGTGGGAGCAGAAACACAGAAGAAAAGCAGCTACTTGATCATATGGATCGATGTGGATGTGATTGGGGATGCAGACTCTAAATGATCACTCTAGTCTAACTATCAAAAATATGGAATTAGGTCTTGATCAATGACAAATGTAAAACCCAGTGGAATTGCTCATTGGCTACGGGAGGAGGGTGAGAGGAGGGGAGGGAAAGAACATGAATCATGTAACCATGGAAAAATATTCTAAATTAATTAATTAAATAAAACAACAACAACAAAAAAAAGAACAGAAGGCATGTGGCAGCTAGATTGCTCAGTGGATTGAAAGTCAGGCCTAGAGATGGGAGGTTCTGGGCTCAAATTTGACCCCAGACAAGGTCCAGCTTCGTGACCTTGGGCAAGGCACTTAATTCCCATTGCCTAGCCCTTACTGCTCTTCTGCCTTGGAACCAATACACAGTATGGATTCTAAGATGTATGATATGGGTTAAAAAAAAAAAAGGAACAGAAGGCACAGGAGAGTTATGGTTGTCCTCTTTAGGTGTCTGAAGGGCCCTTGCAATGAAGAGAAATTAAATTTGTTCTCCTTGGCCTCAACAGACAAAATAAGGAATAACAATAACAATCGGAGCTAGAATTGATATAGTACCTACTATGTGCCAGGGACCATGCTAAGTGATTACTTCATTTGATCCTCATAATAACTTTGAGAGGTAGGTGCTATTACTGTCCTCATTTTATAGATGGGAAACTGAGGCATATAGAAGTTAAGTAACTTGTCCAGGTTATACTGCTAGGAAATGTCTGAAGCTGTATTTGGACTCAGGTCTCCATGGCTCCACGTCTAGAGTTCTAGCCAGTACCTAGGCATCAAAAACTGAAAAGTATCACAGATTTAAAACTAGGAGTGATGTTGGAGGTTATCTAAGAACAATGGGTAGAAGTTAAAAAATGCTACAGATTACACTTGATGTCCAGTGATTGAGCTGTCTACATGCTGAAGTCATCAAGCAGAGATCACTTGCCTGGGATGTCATAGAGCGGATTCCCTCCTAAACAGGTGGGGTTTGAGCTACATGGCCTTCCTTCCAGGTCTGAATTTTGGGATTTGGATTCTAGTTTAGAGTGTTTTGTTTTGTTTTTTTGGTCACAGCTAAATAAGCTGGACCTCCCAGAGCAGTGAGATCACCAGTTCACTCAACAAGGATTTGGTGAATGGATTGTATTCCTGGTCTAACACTTGGTGGTGTACAAGGCTGATTGACCCAAGGGCTGAGTGGAAAGAATACCAACTTTAAGAGTCTGGAGAGTAGGATTTGAATCCTGCCTCAGACACTTATTAGCTGAATCACTTCACTACTTCTCCTAGGCTCAGTTTCCCCATTTGAAAAATGAGGAATCATCCACATCATCACCATTATTGCACCACCTACCTCAGATGAGAGGGCTTTGCCAATCTTAAAATCCTATGTAAATAACACCAGTAATAATTACTAACATCTCATCATCATCAGACACGGCTGAATAACAACCACCACATTATTATCTCTTTGATGGAGTTCAGATGGAAGTAACTTTTATTTATCACAATTATCTTAATATGTTATGAAATATAATGTAATAACAATATCAATAACAATTATGGCTATCATGTATATAGTGCTGACTATGTACCAGGGGTTCTGCTAAGTACCTTATAATAATTATTGCTTTGTAATACCCATTGTGGCTGGTGAACCCAGAGTCAAGAATAGTTGAGTTCAAATTTGCCTTCAGATACTTACAGTGTGACCCTGGACAAATCACCTTAGCCTTTGTCTTAAGATTTCTCCAATGCAAAAATAGAGATAACAATAGCATCTACATCCCATGGTTGTTGTAAGGATCAGAGAAAATATTTGTAGAGAGCTCCTGGCACACAGTAAACTGAATATAAATGCTTGTTTCCTTTCATCCTGCATTGTATATTTTATAGCATATATAATACATTATATTATGTATTATTTGATTATATTAAAATGTTAATAATAGTAATGAAATTAATAAGATCTGGGTGTAAATCCAACTTCTAACACTTACTGGCTTTATTGCTATTGTTCAGTTGACTCTTTGGGACCCCATTTGGAACTTTCTTCCTTCCTTCTTTCCTTCCTTCCTTCCTTCTTGCCTTCCTTCCCTCCTTCCTTCTTTCCTTTCCTCCTTCTTTTTTTAAAAATTAAAACCCTTACCTACCTTTCATTTTAGAATCAATACTTTGATTGCCTGTCCTTTGAACCAGCCATACCACTGCTGGGTTTGTATCCCAAAGAGATCACAAGGAAAAATACTTGTACAAAAATATTTATAGCTGCGCTCTTTGTGGTGGCAAAAAATTGGAAAATGAGGGGACGCCCTTTGATTGGGGAATGGCTGAACAAATTGTGGTATCTGTTGGTGATGGAATACTATTGTACTAAAAGGAATAACAAACCAGAGGAATTCCATGTAAACTGGAACGACCTCCAGGAATTGATGCAGAGCCAAAGGAGCTCTTTGTACACAGGAGAACATTGTACACAGAGACTAATACACTGTGGCACAATCCAATGTTATGGACTTCTCTACTAACAGCAATGCAATGATCTAGGACAATTCTGAGGGACTGATGAGAAAGAAAACTGGCCACATTCAGAGAAAGAACTGTGGGAGCAGAAACACAGATCACATGGGTCAATGGGGATATTATTGGGGATGCAGACTCTAGATGATCACCCTAGTGCAACTATCAATAATATGGAAATAGGTCTTGATCAATGACACATGTAAAACCCAGTGGAATTGCCTGTTGGCTATGGGAGGGGGTGATAGGAGGGAAGGGAAAGAACATGAATCATGTAACCATGGAAGAATATTCTAAAAAAAAATCAATACTTTGATTCAATATATTAGAATCAATACTTAGAATCAATATATTGATACCAAGGCAGAAGACCAGTAAGGGCTAGGCAATGGGTATTAAGTGACTTGCCCAGGGTCACACAACCAGGAAGGGTCTGAGGCCACATTTGAACCCAAGGCCTCCCATATCTGGGTCTAGATCTCTATCCACTGAGCCACCTAGCTGCCCTAATCCCCATCCTCCTCCCCTCCCCCCAATTTGGGGTTTTCTTGGCAGAAATACTGGAGTAGTTTGCTATTTCTTTCTCCAGTTCATTTTACAGATGAGAAAATTGAGGCAAATAGGGTGAAATGACTTGCCCAGGGTCATACAGCCAATATATATCTGAGGTCATATTTGAATTCAGCCTGGATCTCTATCCACTGTGCCAACTTGCTGTCCCTAGCTTTATTACTATAAACAAAATGCCTGACTTCTCTGAGGCTATTTCCTCATCTGTGAGAATGGGAATAGAAACAATAGTCTTACCAATGATTTATCATCCAGCAGAACCAGACTATTCACATCCCCCAAGGACAGCTTGTTCTCTCCAACATCTTTAATCACACCACTCCCCAAACCTGGAATGTCCCCACTCTGGAGTCCCCATCCTCACCTCTTGGACATCCTAACCCATCCTTCAAGGCTTCATTCCAGTACCACCTCCTCCTTCTTTTGCCTATCGACCCAGATTAAGTAATCAGTTTCTTATGTAATCACATTTGGCCAAGTGGTCTGTCACTTATTAGCTGTATGACCCTGAGCAAGACGATTTAAGAGGTCTGAGCCTCACTTTCCTCATGGGTAGGAAGAGGCTGTTATAGCAGAAGACCCTCTAAGGTCCCTTCCAGTTCCAGTCTCTGACTTCTCAAAGCTATCTTATTCCATATTATTTCCACCATATTCTACTTTAGCTCTTCATTATCTCAAGTCAACAAGCATTTAAAAAAATTTTTATTTTGAATATTTTCCCCTAGTTACATATTTATGTTCTTTCTCTCTCCCCCAAACCCCCCTGACCCCCTTAGCCGACGCACATTTCCACTGGGTTTTACATGTATCACTGATCAAGACCTAATTCCACATTATTGATAGTTGGACTAGAGTTATCGTTTAGCATCTACATCCCCAATAATATCCCCATCAGCCCATGTGATCAAGCAGTTGTTTTTCTTCTGTTCAACAAGCATTTATTAAACACTGGCTTATGTGCCAAGCACTATGCTACGTGCTAGGGATTCAAGGAAAGGCAAAAAACAGTTCCTGCCCTCAAGGAGCTCACAGTCTAACAGGGGAGACAACTATGTACAGATAGGATATAAAGCATAAATAATTTGGGTATCTCAATAGAAAGAGCATCAGACCTGAAGTCAGGGAGATCTGAGTTCACATCTGACCCAGGACACTTACTAGCTGTATGATTGAATAAATCATTTAACATCTATTTGCCTTAAACTCCTCATCTGCAAAATGGGGATAATAATAGCAACTACCATCCAGGATTGTTATGAGGATCGAATGAGACAATAAGTATAACGTTTAGGTATTTCTTCCATGTCACAGGGGTTAGGGGCACGATGCTCTTGTGATCTGGAAAATCCATGTACAATTTTTTGGCTTTTGCATTCTTTTTGCACTTTCATTTTTTAATGATATTAAGTTTAGAAAAGAAATTGTATATATTTGGGATATTAAAAGATAAAATATGGGGGGACGAGGGGGAGGTAGCTCAGTGGATTGGTAACCAGTCCTAGAGATGGGAGGTCTTAGGTTCAAATCTGGCCTCAGACACTTCCTAACTGGATGACCCTGGACAAGTCACTTAACCCCCATTGCCTAGTCCTTACTGCTCTTCTCCCTTGGAACCAATCTACAGTATTGATTCTAAGACAGAAGGTAAGGGTTAAAAAAAATAAAATATGTTGATATTAAACAATATTATACATATATTTTCCACATTTCTGAGTTTCTAAACTTTTTCTGTCATCTGTGGGCCTTTGCATGTTGTTTGTGGCTTTCTCAACACCCCCCTCCCCAAATTCCCATTTAATTTCTTATGCCAACCCATGGTCTACTGAAACCTTGAAGGAGAAGGAATATTTATACTTAGCTCAGTGCCTGAAAAATAGGCAGGGTTATATATTGTTGTTGATGAGCAACTGGGTGGCAGTAGATAGACTGCCTGGCCTGAAGTCAGGAAGACTCAAATCTGAGAGTTCAAAGCTGGCCTCAGACATTTACTAGCTGGGTGACCTTGGGCAAGTCACCTAACTCTGCTGGCCTCAGTTTTCTCCTCTATAAAATGAGCTAGAGAAAGAAAAGGCAAACATTTCCAGGATTTCTGCCAAGCCAACCCCAAATGAGGTCACAAAGAATCAGATAGGACTGAAAAATGGCCCTCTAAATGTTATCTATTGTTATTATAATAATCTCAGAGGGAAGGCAATAAGGGGCACCAGGAAATGCTTCTTGCCTTTAGCTGGGACCTGAAGGTCCAGAAGGCCAGGAGGTGGTCACAAGGAGGGGGAGGACCAATGAAAATGGCCAGATTTGGGGGTTCAGTGTCTGCATAAATGGCTCTTGTGCTGGTACAGAGACTAGGTATCACTTATCTTTGTATTTCTTGCTGGATTCAGTTGGTACTGACTCTGCTGGCTGAGTAAGAGGACAAACGAATGAATTTGAACTGATAACTCAGGGGCCTCCTGACCAGTTCTTTATAATAATGCTAGGAAAACAAGGTACATAACTCTGAAAATGAGATAGAGAAGGATATGGAGTAGCCACAGGAGATTCGTCATAAGGCTTCCAGTCCTGGAAAAGCTTCCCGATGAGGGGCATCGGCCAGCATTTTGCTGATAGTGACATCAGACCATGGCCAGGTGTTCCCAGTTCAATAAACTTTGACTATCAAATATCCTTACTTCTAAAAGTCTATGTACCAAAAAAGGAAATCATTCAAGTCTTCTTTTCCCTTTCCTCCCCCATAATCCTCTTTTCCTTCCTGATTTTTGTTTCTCCTGGCCCTCACGCCTTCTTTTCTCTTAGCTCTCTGGGTTTCCCCTCCAAGTCACTGAGAATCAATCTACTGACACAGCAGAGGACTCAGCAAAGAGTGGTTTTTCATAATCATAGGGGAAGAAGCTTGATAAAACAGATTGTCAGAGCTCGGAGAGACCCCCCAGACAGAGAATGTCAGAGCTGGGAGAGACCTTAGAACAGAGAATGTCAGAGCTGGGAGGGACCTTAGAACAGAGAATGTCAGAGCTGGGAGAGACCTTAGAACAGAGAATGTCAGAGCTGGAAGGGACTGAGGGAGTGTTGTGATTTTCCCAGAAGTGCTGGGTCAATATTGTCTGGTAAAGTCACATTCTCACATCATCTCCTTTGTGACCAACAACACATATCTTTGAGACAGATCACAGCAATGGAACAAATAGTCTTTCCTTTGAGCAAAACCAATTGGAGCATTGAGCTCTTTTCCAGACCACAAGATAGAGCTGGGGTTAGGAAACCCAGGCCTGGGCACATAGTGGTATGAATGTAGAGGTGGGAAAGAATGCTGTGGGTTGCCAGGCATATGCCATTGAGCCCAAGGGAAAGGGCTGAGAAGAAGGCAAACCTCTCCTGGGATGCAGAACCAAGGTGCTCAAACAAGCCTGGACAAGCTCACATCACTGCTAACACCCCCATCTCCAAGAGAAATTACTTAAAGCTCAGATGGGACTCCCATGTTTTTCCCAGTCCAGCAACCTCTGGTTGGACTCCAAGATAGTTTGATTGGGCAAGACAATGTCAATAGCACTGGATGACGTACTAGTTGACCTGGGTTTGAGATGACATTTGCTGAGCGATCATGGAGCAATTACTTTATCTCTCTCTAAGCCTCAATTTTCCTATCTGTAAAATGGATTGAACCAAATGGTTTCTAGATTCCTTTCAGCCACAAATCTATGATCCCATCAATTCCCTTCCAATGGGTTGCTTTACATTTGGGTAAATGGGCAGCTCAGTGGCTCAGTGGAGAGAGAATCAGACCTGGAGATGGGAGGTTCTGGGTTCAAATCTGGTCTCAAAAACATCCTATTATAAATAAAATAGAAATTAGTTTTGAGTGATAATATATGTATAACCCAGTGAAATTGCTTGTCAACTTCAGGAGAAAGGAGAGAAGAGGGGAGGAAGACAATTAAAATTAAAATTAAAAAATGGAAAAAAATTTTAATTAAATTAAATTTTAAAAAAAACTTCCTATTTGTGTGACCCTGGGTAAATCATTTAACCTCAACCACCTAGCCCTTCGTGCTCTTCTGCCTTGGAATGGATACTTGGTTCAATTCTAAGACAAAAGGTAAAGGGTTTTTTTTTTTTGTTGTTGTTGTTGTTTTTAATGGGTAGTTTTCCATAAACAAAGGTAGTCCCATTATAGTTTTAGAACTGGAAAAGCTTCCTGGAGGTCACCTAGTTCAGTCCCCTCATTTGTTTTTTAAACCTTTACCTTACATCTTAGAATCAATACTGTGTATTGGCTCCAAGGCAGAAGAGTGGTAAGGGTGGGCAATGGGGGTCAAGTGACTTGTCCAGGGTCACACAGTTGGGAAGTGTCTGAGGCCAGATTTGAACCCAGGACCTCCCGTCTCTAGGCCTGGCTCTCAATCCATTGAGTCACCCAGCTGCCCCCAATCCCCTCATTTTACAGATGAAGACATTGTGGGTAGCTGAGTTGTTCTAGGTCACACAGGTGACAGTGGCAGAGGTGAGATTTGAACTCAGGTCCTCTGAACCCAAAGTCATCACTCTTTTCACTGCACCACATGGCAAAGGAAGAAAGTGGAAAATATAAAAATCTGGAGCTAGAGGACTTGGATGGAATCTGGACCACGCTGGAAAAGAAGGGCTTTGAAGCAGACAGTACCTAGCTAGCTCTTCCAACTTGAAATCCTCTGCCATGACTCTGGGAACATAAACGGTCATAATCGTGACAAATGCCTGGGTTCCTCCCATTTCTTAAATCCCGTGGTTTTAGGGCCTTGGGGGCCTGCCATGCCCGGTCCAAGGGCTCCCTTTGGGACGGGCAGCTCACATCTGCAGCTTCCCACTTACATATGGGAGGGTGGAGGGCTAGGAGGAGCCGGGGGAGGAGAGGATCCGAGCTCGAGCTCTGGGCCTGATGTGGCAATAACAAAAACACAGCAGCGGTCCCTTAAAGGTCACCTCATCCCCATCCCAGCCAAACCCCGGCTCTGGCTTGGCCGGCCCCTCCTGGGAGAAGTCTGGGAACTCCTAGCTCCCGGGATCCTGGCCAAAGCCTCTTAAAGCTGCAGCCCCCTGCCTGTGGCTTACAAGCCGGCTCAGCCGGAGCCCCCTCTGCCCCCCTCACTCCCCCCCCCCCACCAAAGAAACCCTCCAGACATGAATACGATCAAAAGATTTAAAGCTGGAAGGAAACCTGGAAATGATCGATTTCAAACTGAGAAAGCATGTTCCGAGAAGGGAGCGCTTTTCTGCTGTCACAAACATGGTGAGAGAGGCGATGTTCTGCCTCCAGATCCAGGGCTCTTTCCACTAATTCCTGATGCAAGAATCAGAGAGAAACCTCTGAGAAGTCTAGCCAGGGGTGCCCTCTGACCGCCCGGGGACAGGATCTTGAGGTGGTTCCCTCATCTGTTTTTTTCTACCCAAACCCACAGCCCTCCTGGCTCACAGCCACCCTTGGGGCAAGACTGAACTCATGGAGCTGTGAGAGCTGACATACAAATATTTAAGGACTACATACATGTGTTTTTTGAATTTTTATTTATTTTAAAAATCAATTAATGGGGCAGCTGGGTAGCTCAGTGGATTGAGAGCCAGACCTAGAGACGGGAGGTCCTAGGTTCAAATCCGGCCTCAGACACTTCCCAGCTGTGTGACCCTGGGCAAGTCACTTGACCCCCATTGCCTACCCTTACCACTCTTCCACCTATAAGTCAATACACAGAAGTTAAGGGTTTAAAATAAAAAAAAAATCAATTAATCATCAAAATTAATCATTTATCATAGTAATGTTACATAATATAATATATTGATATTATACATTATTATATATCATATAATTATGTCAATACAATCAACATTATATTAATATATTATAATAAAATAATAATAATAAATTATATAATAAATTATTGGAAATAATTTAAAATAATGATTAAACTTAACTCATTAATTAATTAATATGGAATATTTTCCCATGGTTACATGATTCATGTTCTTTCCCTCCCCTCTCCTGGAGCTGATGAGCAATTCCACTGGGTTATACATGTATCTAAATATGTTGG
>NW_025346363.1:12229-25664 GCF_016433145.1 Gracilinanus agilis | reverse complement strand
AGGGAGGAAGGGAGGGAAAGAGGGAGGGAGGGAGAGAGGGAGGAAGGAAGGAAGCAAAACAAAACAAAACAAAACAAAACAAAACAAAACCAAGGCAGGCGAAGTGATTTTTTAAGTCACACAGGAAATTAACGACAAAGAAAGGCTTTGAGCCCCCAAGTGCTCCGACTCCAAAATCATTTGTTTTTTACTAAGTAGTGTGCATCTGCCTTTTCACACATACAACTTTCACCAAGGGCCATAGCTCCTAGAATGAAGAAAGATGGAGAGAACAGACATAGGCTTCACTCTACATAAGGAAAGCAAAGGGAGGATTCTTTCCCACCTAAATCCTTTCGCTTTGAAGATTCTGGTGGGGGGAAGCTATGCCCCTTCATCAGGCATCAATATGGTGAGTTATCTCATCATGGCTGACATGCCATGGTGGAGACTAGCTATGCCCTTTTTTTTTTGGTTTTTAATTTCTTTATTTTTAAAAAATGTATTTGCTTATTTCAGTTACATGTAGGAATATTTTTTGTCAATTGTTTTCTAACATTTTAGGACTCAGATTTTCTCTCTCCTTCTCTTCTCTCCCCTACCCCAGGTGGTAAATAGCCTGATATGCTCTAACATGGCACACAGTTCCATGAGTTTAAAAATCTGGGGATCTGACCAAAAGTAACTTCCAGAGAGAGACCAATGGGCCTGCTGGGAATCTGCTGAGATGAAGGCAGCCTGAGTTATGAGTCATTAGAATAGCGGCAGAAAGCAAAAAGGCCAATTAAAACTCTGACGACAGTTTCAGCAACACCCTGATCCCTCTATGACCCAGAGAAAAGCAGGCTTCCCAGTCAGCAGTAACTTCATGGGTCAAAACAGTGGGAAACTCATAGAAAAGGCAAGGCTGGAAACCCGTGCAGGTAGTGCCCTTGATTTGTATCTGCAGGCCCCCGCCAAGGCACAGATCAGGTTCTGCCCCCAAATCAAAAAATGTCAGGATCTAAAAGGCTTATTGAAAATGTAGCTCCCTGATGCCATACTCAGTAAAAGGAGAGCTACTGAGGAAAGTCCCTCAGAGGAGGGACAGAACCGTGTTCTTCTCACCCTCACAATTAGATGCTAACAACTGTGCTTATTCTCCATCTGTCATGTCTCATAGCTAAGGTTAAGAAAGCTCAGTCGTTGCTGGGAGAACCAAGCCACTCAGGGGTGCCAATTTAACATCATGAAATCAAAGACGAATGACCTACCTTCTATTTGGTACAATCAGCCAGGAACCAGAGGGGAGATCCTATTCCTCCTCCTCCTCCTCTTCCTCCTCCAGCACACTCATACACAGATCAATTGATCAACTTTTATTAAGCACCTACTATATGCACTCTGCTAAGTGCTGGGAATTGCTGCTGTCCCCTCGTCATTCAGTCACATCCAACTCTTCATGACCCCATTTGGGGATTTTCTTTTTATTTATTAATTTTTTCCCATTTGAGGATTTTCTGACAGAGATTCTAGAGTGGTTTGCCATTTCCTTCTCCAGGTCATTTTACAGATGAGGAAACTGAGGCAAACAGGATTAAGTGGCCTTAAATGGTCACACAGCTAGTATCTGAGGCCAGATTTGAACTCAGGAAGATGAATCTTCCTGATGCCAACCAGAGCTCTAACTACTATACCACCTAGCTGCCCCAAGAAATGGGAGTTCAAAGAGGCAAATAATAGTCCTTGCCCTTGAGAAGCTTACAACAATTGGGGTAGACAACATGCAAACAAATACATACCAAACAAGGCATATAAGGGATAAAGAGGAAATAACAAATAGAGGAAGGCTTTAGAATTAAGAGTTAAAGGCATGATGTTGATCTAAACCTAATCTCTCCCATATTGTTTTCCAAATTTCCCAGCAGTTTTTGTCAAATAGTGGATTCATGTCCCAGAAGTTGGGCTCTTTGGGTTTATCATACACTGTCTTGCTGATGTCATTAACCCCAAGTCTATTCCACTGATCCTCCCTTCTATCTCTTAGCCAGTACCATATTGTTTTGATGACTGCTGCTTTATAGTATAGTTTAATATCTGGTACTGCTAGGCCCCCTTCCTTCACATTTTTCTTCATTATTTCCCTTGATATTCTTGATCTTTTGTTATTCCAAATGAAATTTGTTATAGTTTTTCCTAATTCAGTAAAGAAGTTTTTTGGTAATTTGATAGGTATGGCGCTAAATAGGTATATTAATTTGGGTAGGATGGTCATTTTTATTATGTTAGTTCATCCTACCCATGAGCAATTAATGGCTTTCCAATTGTTGAGATCCAGTTTTATTTGTTTGGAAAGTGTTTTGTAGTTGTTCTCGTATAATTGCTGTGTTTGTTTTCATAGATAGATTCCCAAGTATTTTATATTGTCTAGGGTGATTTTAAATGGTGTTTCTCCTTCTACTTCTTGCTGCTCTAGTGTGTTGGAAATGTATAGAAATGCTGATGATTTATGTGCATTTATTTTGTATCCTGCAACTTTGCTAAAGTTGTTGATTATTTCTACAAGCTTCTTAGTTGATTCTCTAGGATTTTTTAAATAGACCATCATATCATCTGCAAAGAATGATAGCTTAGTCTCCTCATTGCCTATTTTGATACCTTAAATTTCTTTTTCTTCTCTAATTGCTACTGCTAATGTTTCTAGTACTATGTTGAATAATAGAGGTGATAATGGGCATCCTTGTTTCACTCCTGATCTTATTGGGAAGGCTTCTAATGTATCCTCATTACATATAATGCTTGTTGATGGTTTTAGGTATATACTGTTTATTATTTTTAGGAAGGGTCCTTCTATTCCTATACTTTTCAGTGTTTTCAATAGGAATGGATGCTGTATTTTGTCAAAGGCTTTTTCAGCATCTATTGAGATAATCATGTGATTTTTTGTTTGTTAGACTGTTGATATGGTCAATTATGTGGATGGCTGAACAAATTGTGGTTTATGCTGGTGATGGAATACTATTGTGCTAAAAGGAATAATAAACTGGAGAAGTTCCAGGCGAACTGGAGAGACCTCCGGGAACTGATGCAGAGCGAAAGGAGCAGAGCCAGAAGAACTTTGTACACAGAGACTGATATAATGTAATGGGCTTCTGTACCAGCAACAATGCAATGACACAGGACAGCTCTGAGGGATTTATGGTAAAGATGCTACCCACATTCAGAGGAAGAACTGCAGGAGAGGAAATATATAAGAAAAACATCTGCTTGAATGCATGGGTTGGGGTGGACATGATTGAGGGTGTAGACTTGAGACTACCACACCAATGCAACTATCAACAATTTGGAAATAGGTCTTGATCAATGACACATAATAAAACCAGTGGAAATGTGCGTCGGCCATGGGTGGGGGGAGNGTATGAGTTGAGGTGGACATGATTGGGGATGTAGACTCAAAACTACCACACCAATGCAACTATCAACAATTTGGAAATAGGTCTTGATCAATGACACATGTTAAAACCAGTGGAAATGTGCATCGGCCATGGGTGAGGGGAGTGCGGCAGGGTGAAGGGGAAAGTAGGAGCATGAATCATGTAACCATGTTAAAAATGAATATTAATAAATGATTAAAAATTTAAAAAAAGCAGGCCAGCAGAAATAATGTTGCCTTTACTTATAACCAAATAAAATGTTGACAATAAAAAAAGAGTTAAAGGCATGGGGCAGCTGGGTGGCTCAGTGGATTGAGAGCCAGGCCTAGAGATGGGAGGTACTGGCTCCAGACATTTCCTAGCTGTGTGATCCTGGGCAAGTCATTTACAACTCATTGCCTAGCCCTTACCTCTCTTCTACCTTGGAACCAATATACAGTATTGATTCTAATATGGAAGGTAAGCATTGTTTTTTTTATTTAAGAGTTAAGGGCGCCTTTGATCAAACTCTGGAATGGAAGAAGAAAGTCCCCTGAACTGAGGGTTCTATAAGGGTGGTCATGGAGATCACTACTGGCCCTCTGAATGGTCCTGTGCCCCAGGATGAAAGGTGGGTTCCGATTGGACTTAGCAGCTCTACCTGGCTGGAATCCCAGGAAATGAATTCCCCAAGCACTAGGAGGAAGGGTGGACAGATGAGAAGTCTTGGAAACTCATCAAAGGAGAGCTGATATTTGATTTCTACCTTCTCCATTTTGCTTTTTTACTTCTACACTTCCCTCTAGTTTCTTAATTCACTCATTCATTTAATAACCAATAATGATCATAGATAACACTATATAATGATTAATGCAAGGCACTGTACTAAGCACTTTACAGTTATTCTCATTTGATCCTCACAATAATCCTGGGAGGTAGGTGTTATTATCATCCCCATTTTACAGACGAGGAAACTGAGGCAAACAGGTGTTAAGTGACTTGCCTAGGGTCACAGAGCTAATAAAGGTCTGAGGTCAGATTTGTACTCAAGAAGATGAATCTTCAGGCTTTCCAGCAGGACTCCTAGATAGGAGTTACCAACAAAGCTACCCTCCAGGCAGAAACAGTAACCATTTCCAGGCTTTAGGGTGTCAACATGGGAGGGGTTGCTTTTTTCTCCTACAGTGGATCTCTAGGCTGCCAACCTGACACCTTGGGGTCCCCTGCCATTCGTTGCAGAGCCCCAAGTTACCACGCCATCACCTGCCACTACAAGGACCTCCAGGCTCCTTAGCATCCCTCTCTTTGCATCACCATTACATCTCATCTCTCCCTTTTCATCTCCTCCTGGGAGTTCGGTGTGGAGGGTCCCAGCAGTTAATCAGCTGGTGGCTATGCTAGATTCTCTGTAGAACAGACTGCTCCTAATCTGTTGTTACTGAGTTGTATTCATTTTGTCTGACTCCATGACCCCATTTGGGATTTTCTTGGCAAGCCAGCACCTTCTCTGTCGCTGAGCACCTAGGGTCGCCCGGTTTGTATGGGTCCTGAGTGGGGCTTGTCTTGTTGCCTCTACAATCTGCTTTGCAAATTGCTTATGGAAGAGATGAAAATGACCGCATTTTCTTATATTAGGAGGAAGTAAAGAACCACAAAGGCATCAAAACACAATCTGTAATTTGGGGAAGTGTAAGATGTTGGAAGGAAGAAAGAAGACAGTGTAATATGATGGGAAACAGAATTGGGGGTTGACCTCGGGTAAGTGGTTTCACCATTCTGAAGCTGCTTCCTCATCCACTAAATGAAGGGGCAGAATGAAGTGGAAATTTCAAAAAGTTAAAGATGGAGCTCAGAAATAAACCCTTGTTTTTGGATATGGTGTGTGTAAGAAATTTTTGTTTAGGTTTGGGTGACACTAGAAGCCTGTGAGGTCCCTTCCAAGTCTGAGATTCTATGACCCAGATAAGATCTATGGTCCTTTCCAGTTGCAAAGAAAAGAGAATATAGCATGGTGGTTAGAGCAGTGGACTTGGAGTCAGTGGGTCATGCGTTCAAATTCTGATGCAGAGACTAACTTTGGAGAGCCTGGGCAAGTCACTCAAACCTCTCCAAGCTTTGGGGTCCTTATCTATAAAATGAAGAAAGTAATAGTACCAACCTCAAAGAATTATGGTGAAGAAAAATTGGATAATACATGGAGAATACAATCGATGTATACTAGAGAGACAGACACACAGACAGATGGATGGATGGATAGATAGATAGATAGATAGATAGATAGATAGATAGATAGATAGATAGATAGATAGAAAGACAGATAGATGGATGGATGGATGGGTGGATAGGAGATATTTTTACAGAGAGAGACTATAATTCCCTCCTTACTCTTCTTGTGCCTTTCTGGACATGGACACCATGACCCCTTTCAGCTCCCTTTTCATGTTGCTTTTCCCCTTTAGAATGTAAGCTCCTTGAGGTCAGGGGTTATCTTTCTTTTGGCTTGTATTTGTATTCCCCGGTATACAGTAAGTGCTTAATAAGGTTTGTTGCCTAGAGTGCTTGGCAAACTTTTAAAACACTAATATATAAGCTGTTATCATCATCATCATTATATTTTAGATCTTGAGAACTTTAGAGTACTTAGAAAAGAAAATCCTGTCCAAGTGTGTTCAGCACCATCCATAGGAAGTGGGAAGGAAACAAGCATTTATTAAGCACCTACTATGTGCCAGGCACTGTGCTAACCAATACAAATATTATCTCATTTGACCCTCATAAAGAACCCTAGAAAGTAGGTGCTTATTGTTATCCCCATTCTTAAAGATGAGCAAACTGAGGCTGATAAATGTGTCCATGGTCACATAGCCATTGTCTCAAGTAGGATTTGAATTTAGGTCTTCCTGACTCCAATCCCAGAGTTCTACCCACTTCATTGACTCTAAAGAGGAGCCTTGACCAGGAATCAGGAATATCCTGGTCATTTAATAGCTTATCTTGAGAAGGATGAAGGGTGAGTTACCAGATTGACATGAAAGAGCAATGAATACCAGATTAAGGATTTAAGAGATCTAGGTTCAAATCTCAACTCTGTCTCTTAATTTATTATGTAACCAGGGGCAGCTGGGTGGCTCAGTGGATTGGGAGGTCCCAGGTTCAAATCTGGCCTCAGAAATTTCCCAGCTGTGTGACCCTGGGGAAGTCACTTAACCCCCATTGCCTAGCCTTTTACCACTCTTCTGTCTTGGAGCCAATACACAGTATTGATTCCAAGACGGAAGGTGAGGGTTTAAAAAAAATTTTTTTTTATTATGTAACCCTGAGCAAATGACTTTCCCTCTTTGGGCCTCCATTTCCCCATTTGTAAAATGAGAGAGCTGGACCAGATGCTTTGCAAAAATCCCTTTCCATAAGAAATATGACACATGTAAAACCCAGTGGAATTGCTCATTGGTTATGGGAGGGGGTGGGAAGAGGGGAGGGAAAGAGCATGAATCATGGAACCATGGAAAATGTTTCTTAATTAATCAGTAAAAAAAAATTTTAAGTCCCTTCCATAACACTCATCAATGATCTTGGAGTAAATCCTTGCTAGGGAATTTCTGAACCTGCAAAGTGGATAGGTAGCTCTTAGTCTAGTGATGATCCTCCCAAGCTAGCTAAACTCCCCCATTTACAGGCTCAGATGGAGAGCTCATCCCCCAGCCTCTTTGTTGTAGGAAAGTTGGGGAAAATACAAATGCATTTTTCTCAGAGAAAAGGTCTTCAGGAACGGAAAACAAACTTATCCTGTGGGTCAAATAAAGGAGATGAAGCCAATTTTTTTAATCCAAAGCCTCCGGGAGGAATTTGATGTTCAATGGCAACACTCCTAAGGGTTAGGAAGGGCCTCAAATTCAATGTCAATTCAAAATCAGTCTTCAACATCCATCTCTTCAGATTCCACCCTCACCTGAGGCCCCAAACCAAGAACCGCAATGAACACTGTGAACCAATATTGCAAGAAAAATTCTAGAATATCAAAATTGGTTGGGCCCTTGGAACCCAGGCTGTTAAAACTAGGAAAAAACTTAGGAGTGATCATCAGAACTGAAAGAGTTAAGAGCATAAGTTGGAAGGAACCTGAAAAGTTTTCTAATCCAATCCCCTAATTTTACAGTTGAGGAAACTGAGGCCAAAGAGTGACTTGCCTTAAGTCACAAAAGTAAATTAGTATCAAGACAGGAATTTGAATCTCGGTCCAAAGACATCCTCCTTCTAACTATATCACACTGACTCCATAGGACATAGGATATTAGTGCTGGAAAAGGCTTCCTCCTCCCTGGAGGAATCTGGGCAACTAGGGATAAAGCCCTGGACTTGGAATCAAAAGAACTAAGTTCAAATCTAATAGCAGACACTTTCTAGCTGTGTGATCCTAAGCAAATCACTTCAACTTTCTGTCTGCCTCAATTTCCTCATCTGCAAAATAAAGATGATAATAATAGTGACTCACAGAGTCATTGTGAGGATCAAGTGAGATAATATGTATAAAGGGTTTCGTAAACTTCAAAGAGCCATAGAAATGCTAACTATGAATATTATCTGGTATGTTTTAGTAGGGATTTCTTCTGGCTATGGGTTGGAATGATGGTCACGGAGGTCCTTTTCAACTCTCAAATAACATGTCACAGGGATGAGTGGAATTGAATGGAAATATATGGAAAGTTTTATGCTTAGGATAAACAAATCAGCTGTATAGGCTAGAGGAGGCTGGGTCCAATACATCATGGGGTGGAAAACTGGATGTTTCAGTAGGCTATGAGCTCAGTGATATATATGATAATAAAGTCACCAACCTAGTGAGTGGAATCTCAGGGTACATTAATAGAAGCATGCTGTCATTGTTCGTTCATTTCGGTTGGGTCTGACTCTTCGTGAGCCCATTTGGGGTTTTCTTGGCAAAGATATTGGAGCAGTTCACTATTTCCTTCTCCAGCTCCTTTTACAGATGAGGAAACTGAGGCAAACAAGATTAAGTGACTTGCCCGGGACTACACAGCTGCTAAGTGTCTACCCAATGCACCACCCACCTAACTGCCCATAATACAAGCATAGGATTCAGAATATGGGAAGTGATGACCCCATGCTGCCCTATTTCAGACCATATCTAGTGTGTCATGTTTATTTACTTATAGACTTCCCAGAGAAAGACACTGACAAACTGGAGCCTGTCCAGGGGAGGGTGATCCTGACCATGAAGAAACTGGAAACTGCCCATCTGAGGAGAGGCGGGTCAGGCTTTTTAGTCTGGAAAACAGACGGAGAGGAATTATGAGAAGGATAGCAGTTTTCAAGGATGGGAAGGGCTGTCACAGGGAGAGGGATTAGTCCTGTTTTGCTTGGCCCCTGGGGGCAGAACTGGGACTAGTAGTTGGAAGCTGCTGAGAGGTAAATCTAAGCTGAATTGAAGTAAGAAGAAAAGAACTCAAAACTCCTAACGAGAGCTGTCCAAAATGGGAAGGAGTGATTTGGAGAAGTAATGTATAAAAAGGCTGGAGAAGCCTGTTGAAAGGATTCCAGTTAAGATACAGCTTAGATCAGATGGTCAAGAAAGTCTCTTCCAGCTCTGAGATTTTTATCAGAGTTGGCAGGAGCCTTAGAACACATAATGTCAGAATTGGGAAGGACTTTAGAATACAAAATATCAGAGCAGGAAGGGGCCTTAAGATACAGAATGCCCATATTGTAAGGGACCTTAGAACAGAGAATGTCAGAGCTGTGAGAGAGCCTAGAACAGAGAATGTCAGAGCTGGGAGAGAGCTTAGAACAGAGAATGTCAGAGCTGGGAGAGAGCTTAGAACAGAGAATGTCAGAGCTGGGAAGGGGCTTAGAACAGAGAATGTCAGAGCTGGGAGAGATCTTAGAACAGAGACTGTCAGAGCTGGGAGAGACCTTAGAACAGAGAATGTCAGAGCTGGGAGAGATCTTAGAACAGAGAATGTCAGAGCTGGGAGGGACCTTAGAACAGAGAATGTCAGAGCT
The DNA here is from genome assembly GCF_016433145.1 of Gracilinanus agilis. Lineage (NCBI taxonomy): Eukaryota > Metazoa > Chordata > Mammalia > Didelphimorphia > Didelphidae > Gracilinanus > Gracilinanus agilis. The sequence continues at coordinate 16,272 of NW_025346363.1, read as the reverse complement.
GAGAGAGACCTTAGAACAGAGAATTTCAGAGCTGTGAGAGAGCCTAGAACAGAGAATGTCAGAGCTGGGAGGGACTTTAGAACACAGAATGTGTAATACACAGTATTGATTCCAAGACAGAAGGTAAGGGCTTTAATTAAAACAAATAAATGAAATGAATAAGAAAAAAAAGAGTCCTCTGACTGTCTCAGTTTGGATGCAATCATTCCCTTCCAGAAGAAGAAGGATGGTCTTTCCTACTTCATGATCCGGTGCCAAAGAAAACACCCCATCTATGTCCAAGTAATCATTTTAGTAGCAGCCTGCGGTGAGTAGGAGATGGTAGGCAGGGGAACAGACAATCCAAAAGCATGTTTAATCTGAAGTTAGAGTACATAGTAAATTTTTATTCTTTGCCTCTCAATCTAACAAATATTTATTATGCACTTAACCATCTGTAAGGCACTTTGAAAAACATAAGAACAAAACTAAACAGTCCCTACCCTTGAGAAGCTTATATCCTACTGCATGCTGGGGAATGGGGCAGGGGTGGGGGGGTGGATATCACATGTAAATAAATAAATAAAAATGTATTTAAAAAATATAATTCTATAATATATAAATCTATAATTGAGGAAGATGATAGCATTAACAAATAGAAGATGAAGAAAGACTTCCCAAAGGACATGGTACATGGAATGGAGCTATAATAAAGTTAGGGATTCTAAAAGGCAGAATGGAGAAAAGGGCATTACAGGTATAGGAAAGAACCTATATAAAGACATGGAAGGGAGAGAAAGAATTCAGATTTTGAAGAATAGTAAGTAAGCTAGTTTGGGTGAAATGAAGAGAGATAAGGAGGTGTAATGTGAAATCATTCTGGAAAGATAGAGAGCATCCAGACTGGGAAGGACTTTAAATATCAAATAAAAGAATTTGTATTTTATCCGTAAGGTAATAGGGAGACAATGAAAATTCTTGAGCAATGGAGTGTCCTGGTCAGATTTATGCTTCAGAGAGCTTGCATTCTGAATTCTTCCAAGGACAAGTCAACGAGGGGAGAAACAATGGTTTATTTAGACTTTGTGTACGTAGAATTTTAAGCTTCATATAGAAGATCTCATGTGATCCAGAAATATGAAGAAAAACAATTTTGAAAACCTTAGGAACTCTGATCAAAGGAATGACTGATTAAACTCTGATTAAAGTAATAAAAGAAGTAATGATGACAGCTCTAGAAAACTGATAACAAAGGATGCCATCTTTCCCTCTGCCTAACAAAAAATCAATGGACTAAGCATGTGGAAAAGTCCTACATTTCCAGGCTTGGCTAATGAGTGAATTTGTTTCACTTGGTTATATTTGTTTCCTTGGGGGAGAAGACAGTGATTGGATGGGTAGTTATAGCAAATTTATAAAAAAAGAAAAAAGCATCAGTGAAACATCATAAAGTTGTTGTCCCTTCCACCTTGTGGAAGTTAGGGCCACCCCAATTTTTTGGTCCTCCCTCTGTACCAGAGAAGAAGTCTGAATCTCTTCTTTTTCTTTTATGGGGTGTTTATTGTAATTTTGGGGTTCCGTATGCATTTCTGAGTTTCTAAACTTCTCCTGGGATGCCTGCTGGCTTTCACATGTCATCTGCAGCTTCAGCAGAACTCGCCCCCAAATTCCTAACTCAATTTCATACTGATCTGTGATATAGTGAAACCATGATGTGGAAAGATGCAATGTAGAAGGGATAACTGTACACAGGAGGGCAAGTCATGTCCCAAAGAAGGCAGCTAGATGACAGTGGTTAGAGCATTGGACCTGGAATCAGGAAGACCCGAGTTCAAATACAGTCTCAGACACCAGTTACGTGACCCTTGGCAGTCACTTAACCTCTGTTTGCCTTAATCTATTAGAAAAGGAAATGGCAAACCACTCCAGAATGTATGCCAAGAAAACCCAATAGACAGACAATATGGCCCCATGGGGTCACGAAGGGCAGGGCACCACTGAACAACATGTCCCCAAATTAAGCTTAACATGATGGATCTCCAGTTATAATCCTTTTTATATATAAAAATTTTCATGTTGATGACTATTTAAATTCAAAATTTTACAAAAAGGAAATATAAAATAAAGTTTTATGTTTAGACTCAGCAACAGGCTTTGTTTCTGGCCAAGGACCAGCTAAGCCAAAGGCAAAGAAACTCATCAGAGAGGGTTGGCTCAAGAAATGGAATTTTTTGACCAGTGTGACCTGTGGGACATATTTAAGCGTGGAGGAGCCATTAATCCCCCCATTTTAAATGCTCCCCCTTTTAACCTCCACTTCTTGGAATTCTTAGCTTCTTCCAAAGCATAACTCAGACACCACTTCCTATGGGAAGTCTTCCTTGATTCCCCTCCCTACCATTAGTCCTTTGTACTCTCTCCCTCTTGAAATCTGCTTAGTATCAACATAGACTTAAAGCTGGAAGAGACTGTAGAGGTCCCCTCCTTTTACAGATGAGGAAACTGGGCCAGGAGAGGTGACTTGCTCAAGGTTATTGGGAGTAACCAGCAGAACTGGGATTCACACTCAGGACCTCTGGCTCCAAGTTTAACATTCTTTCCAAGATACTGTGCTATCACTACTTAGCTATGTGCACACTGTGCTGCCCCTAGAAGAATGTAAGCTTCTTGAGGGCAAGGTCTATTTAATTTTTGTCTTGTAGCTCCTGGGAACTTGCTAGAAGCACTTAATGTTCATTGAATTAAACTAAGCATCCACTCGTTCCAATTTAATGCCAAAGTTCTTAAGTGTTAAAATAAGTAAGAATGTATTGTCTAATCTCTTCGGCCCTTGTGATTGTTTTCAGCTGTGTTTGACTCTTTATGACCCCATCAGGGATTTTCTTCATAGAGATTTTAGAGTGGTTTGCCATTTCCTTCTCCAGTCCATTTTACAGATGAGGAAACTGAGGCAAACAGGGCTAAGTGACTTGCCCAGGGTCACAGAGCAAAGGTACTGGAGTGGTTTGCCATTTCCTTCTCCAGTTCATTTTACAGATGAGGAAACTGAGGCAAACAGGGTTAAGTGACTTGCCCAGGGTCACAGAGCAAAGGTACTGGAGTGGTTTGCCATTTCCTTCTCCAGTCCATTTTACAGCTGAGGAAACTGAGGCAAACAAGATGTAGTGACTTGCTCAGTGCCACATAGCTAGTATCAAATTTGTACTCAGGAAGATGAGTCTCCCTGACTCTATCCACTATCGTGCCACCTGGCACAGGAACAGAACTTTGCAGCCCGAGGTGGGCTCATGGATGCCAAGGTGGGATTACAACTTATTACACAAACCCACAGGGCAGGTGATCCATATTTGGAAGAGAGAACTCAAACACCCAGGAGCCCACCCAGCTCTCTCCAGTAACTGCAGATGGATAACAGCAAAGGCTATTTTCTCAGATAACTCTTATACTTGTGGTTATCAAGGTAGGCCTGAAAGAGAATGCCATTTCCATCACTTGTCCATGATTCCCCTTTATCCTGTGGTCAGAGTTTTCTCTAAACACAGGGAATGAGTTGGGCGTAGGTGGGTGGAGAAGGAAGCCCTCACTCTGCTCTAGCCTGACCACTCATTCCCTTGATGGAAGGACGAAAGAGAAGCTGCCCAGCTCCAGAACAGTGACTGGGCTTCTAAAAGGAAGAACAGGCTGCAAGCCCCCAGAAGCCTCCTCATCCATAAATCACTCCCTCCCTCCGTCTCAGGCAGGCAAGTCCCGGAGATGTTGCAAGAAGTTAGAGGAAGCCCACAGGTTTACACAAATCAGGGGCAAAGTGAGGAGAGGGGTTGATGTGATGGGAAAGAAAGCTAGCTAGCCTTTCTCTCGAATAATGGAGATCTGGGGCGTGTCACACTGTGTTACCCAAACCAGCCCATTGAAGGAGAAACATTTCTCTTCCCTTCTCTTAAAGAGCTCAGTCAGTGACTCACCACCACCCAGGGACAAGGAACAAAGCTTAAACAGATGGGATTTGTGTGTGTGTGTGTGTGTGTGTGAGAGAGAGAGAGAGAGAGAGAGAGAGAGAGAGAGAG
>NW_025346363.1:0-2229 GCF_016433145.1 Gracilinanus agilis | reverse complement strand
TTCCTTCCTTCCTTCCTTCCTTCCTTCTTTCCTTCCTTCCTTCCTTCCTTCCTTCCCCTTATTTTCTAAGAAACAACTTTAAGGCAGGAGGACAAGGGTTTGGCAGATGGACTTCAGTGGCTTGTCTAGAGTGGCAATTAGTTCATGTCTAAGATCATGTTTGAATCCAGGTCCTCCTGACTCCCAGGCCTGGCATTCTATCCACTGAGCTACCTAGCTGCCCCTCAGACCTCTACTTTTTCCATCCTGCCTTTATGTACTCTAACAGGATGTCTTCCTAACTATTCCTAAAGTCCCAAATGAGGCTATTTTAGCAGATACGGAAACATTTTTGGGAAAGAGGATCTGATTTCATGTGGGCCTCTGGGCAAGACATTCGACCATCCTGCTATAAACTGCTACCAAATAAACAGTAGTTGGAGTCAAGGTAGGGTCTTGTCCTGCCCTACAATGCCTCCCCCCCAACTATCTTCTTCCCTGCTGGCTGGAAGGGGATATATGACCATAAATGAAGTCATTCTTGCCATACGCTTCCTTCCCCCAGAAAATGTTTTACTCCCAACCTTCTTCCCCTTTCCCAGCACTTAGCATAGTGTTCTGGCACACAGTAGGTACTTAGAGTAATATTTGGCACATAGTAGGTACTTGCTTTTCAAAAGAAGTCTACAAACTGTTTTTTCCCCATAATATAGGGTCAGAGGAGTTGGAGCTGAAAGGAATTTTTGAGACCAGCTAGTCTAACCCAGACATTTTACAGAGGAGGAAATCCAGAGAAGATAAATTGACTTGTCCAAGGTCACACAAGAGTAGAGCCACAATTCCAATTTGGTTAGGTGGTGCAATGGTTAGAACATTGCACTTGAAGTCAGGAATCAGGAAGACCTTGGTTCCAATGCAGCCTGAGACTCTTGCTATCTGTATGACCCTAGGCAAGTTGTTTGCTCTCCGTCTGCCTCAGTTTCCTCATCTATAACATGGGGTTAACAGTAACATCTACCCCCCAGGGTGGTTGTGAAGATTAAATTTGTAAAGTGCTTTTCAAGCCTTAAAAGGTTGTGTAAAAGTTATCATTATAACTTTTATTATATTTACTACGCTACTACATTTCTATTATTATAACAGTTATTTGTACTCCTCTGTTTCTGTCTCTCGTAGCTCCCTGTTGCTCCGGCTCCAGCCCCGGGGTGCCAAGGTCACTGCTATTTAGCTATCGGGTAGCTCTCCCTCCCCCCAAGGGGCCGCCCTCCCAGGAGCAGTGAGTGGAATCGGATATTTGTGTTTGGAGGGGGAACGGAAATGCAGGCAGGGATGCTGGACAGCAGCCCGGGGTCCAGCGGCTCCAGAGCTCTGCACAGCTTGCGTGGGATCCTGTGACTCGATACTCCCACAAGGCCATCCCCTGTGTGGCTTTGCCCAAGGATGGACCTCTTGGGGGGGGGGGAGGCTGGGGAGGGGAGGTTCTTTCCCCAAAGCCTGAGCCCAGGCCCTCAGAGATAGGGGAGCAGGAGGCCCAAGGGAGAGAGTGTTAGACAAAGGCCTTTCAGGTAACCTCAGAAAGAAACTTCCCTGGGCAGAGGCTAAGATGGACTTGTGATTGTGGCTGCTGTTCAATCATATCCGACTTTTTGTGGCCTCATGGACCAGGCCAAAGATACTGGAGTGACTTCCTATTTTTTTCTCCAGTGGATTAAGGCAAACACAGGTTAAGGGACTCGCTCAGGGCCATACAGATAGTAAGTGTCTAAGGTTAGATCTGAATTCAGATCTTTCTGACTCCCAGCCCCAAGCTCTATCCTAGCTGCCTCCCAAGACCCATCTATCTGGTACTAATTCAACCACACACCCCTTCCATCTGGATGCCTTCCTCCATGATCCCCCTTCTCTGAAGATTCTTATCTGCCAGCCCAGAAGACCTCTGAGACCCTCCAATTCTAAGTCTGGGATCCCAGGCCTGGAGGGGGGGGGCCTCAGGAACAAGGAATGTCAAAGCCAGGAGGGACCTCAGGGAGCAAAAACTGGCTGATTTGGAACTGGAGGCGTGACTCTTTGGCTAGGCTGAGAAATGGCAGCTCCCCTCCTCCCATCATTCCTGAGGGGCCCCGGGTTTGTGATGCCCCCTACCCCCATTCCCCTGCTGCCCCGGGGCCCTTCCAGTGGGTGGCTGTCAAGGGATCTGTTGGCGGTGTGTGTGTGTGTGTGTGTGTGTGTGTGTGTGTGTGTGTGTGTGTG
>NW_025346362.1:0-1674 GCF_016433145.1 Gracilinanus agilis | reverse complement strand
ATCTAAAGGATCATATAACTGCATTTTCTCTTCAGCACAATATACACCTTTTTTGTGCCCAGTGGAATTTATGTGGATGATCACATTTATTTTCATCATTTTCAGACTTTCACTTTTTTTCTCCTATTCCATCAAATATAATGACATTCCTTTACACAAGGACTTCAAAATTTCCTGTTCCATGAGTCTGATAGTGATATTCTCCCGTTTTCTCTTCATTTACACCATCGTTCAGTGTGGAATCTGAGAAAGAGGATGGGGAAAGTCTAACATGCATTTTCTTTGTTTCTTTGGCTAAAGCCTTTAACTTGACTACTATTTTGATATCTTTTTAGAGACTCATCAGTTTTTCAAGAATAGTTTTCTGAGTCCTGATCAGTATCAGTACTTTGAACATTCCAGATTTTAACAGATGATTTCAGAATCTAAAAAATATCTTCAGATTCTGAAGAACATTAGACAGAATGTCCATCTCTACAGATTTAGATGTATTGGCAAATTTATATTGTAATTCTTCAGTAGTTGTAGAAACTGCTATTTCTGTACTAATTGTGTCAAGGGAAAACGGTTTTGTCTTCATAATCAATTTATTTTCTACTTCCTATTTTTCCTCTACCTTTTCAAACTCAGGATATTATTCGGTATTCTCTCTCATGCCTTTTCAAATCTTTTCTTTCTTATCTCTAACAATCAAGCTGCTTATCTCCTCTTTCAAGTATTGGTCTAATATCTTGTGACACTTGTCACAGATTTTATAGCCTTCAACTGACTTCACTTTACAGTTGAGCTCATTAGTGGATTATTGGTTGTTTTTTCCAAAAATTTAAGAAAATTCAAGTTCATAGTTGTACTGGTTTCAATTAGATTTTTGTCTCTTTAATCAAATCTTTTGGAAGCATTAATGATGGGAAAAATGTTATAGAAATTGAAGAAGGATCATCTCACTGGGTTTTCCCATCAGCACAATATACCCTTTTGGGTGAGGAGTTGAATTTATGTGGAGGATCACAATTCATTTCATCCTTTGCAAACTTTAGCGATTTTTTCTCCTGTTACATCACATATGATGACGTCCTTTTCAACCAGGATTTCAAAATTTCCTGTAACATGAGTCTAATAGTGATATTCTCCTGTATCTCTGGATTTACACCATCTTTTAGTGTGGAATCTGAGAAGGAGGCTGGGGAAAGGCTAACAGGCATTTTCTTTGTTTCTTTGGCTAAAGCCTTTCACTTGACCTCTCTTTTCATATATTTTTAAAGACTCATTATTTTTTCAAGAATAATTAATCAAGTCCTGATCAGTATCAGTACTTTGAACATTCCGGATTTTAATAGATGATTTCAGAAACTGAAACATACCTCCAGATCCTCTAGCAGAATAGACAGAATGTCCATCTCTACAGATTAGAAGGTACTGGCACATTTATATTGCAATTCTTCAGTTGTTTTAGAAACTGCTCTTTCTGTAATATTCGTGTCAATGGACAACTATTTTGTCTTAATAAACAACTAATTTTCTACTTCATTTTTTTCCTCTGCTTTTTCAATATCAGGATATTTTTCTATATTATCACTCATGCCTTTTGAAATATTTTCTTCCTTATCTCAAAAAACCAAGCTGCTTATCTCCTGGTTCAAGTATTCCTCTAATGTCTTATGTCTCCTACATGTG
>NW_025346361.1:0-1384 GCF_016433145.1 Gracilinanus agilis | reverse complement strand
ATGCCACAGGCTGTGGCTCCTGACTTGTTCTTGTTCTTGTTCTTGTTATTGCAGGACAATCTTGTTCTTGTGTCACCTGGCTGTCTGCCACCAGGGCAAATGTCCAGAGCATGGAAGCAGGGCCTCCGTGTGACTGGAAAGAGAGAGGAGTGACCAGGGTGAGGAGGGATTTTGTGGGAAGCCTGTGTTGTGGCCTTGGGACTGCTAAAGCTACCTTTCTGCCAGTAGCATGGGAGGTAGAAAGGGGGCTGGGTAAGCTCGGGGGCAATAAGTCTGGGCTGTGTATCTGGGGCTGCAGAGAATCTGGATACCCCAGGCCAGGAAGCCAGCTGAAATTGCTTTATCTTTAGGGTACAATTTCTGTTTTAGAAAGACCTGAGAGGTCTCAAGGATCTGAGAAAATGGTGAGGCTGCTCTCTTGTTACTCACATCCTTCCCTGCAGCCTCAGACCACCGGAGGTACGTGGTGGTGAGTGGAGAGCCAGGAGGAAAATGGCCCCAAACAGAGTTTGGCATTTTGTGGCAGTGGCTACCTGGAGAGAACTGAGTCCCCTGCAGTGGCGCATCGAAACTCTCTCTGTGGGAAACCGGTCACGACCGTTTGTCTGCAAGAGGCCCTGCTGCAACATGCTTCAGGAGGATGATCTTCAGTAGATGTGCTACAAAGGAGACAGTTTGGAGGTCAGCAAAATGGACGTCATAGCTGAAGGATCAAATTCATGGAGGCTGGACCCTCCATGGCTCTATGAGGGCACCCTCAGCAGGACCTTGGAAGCATTCAATCTTTGGAAAATAAATGGAGACATGGGCTCCTGGGGAAGAGTCTATTACTCCTCTCTCCTCTGGAGATTGCTTCACACACGTGCGTGCACACGTGTTCACACACATGCACACACGCACACACACACACACACACACACACAAACACATACATCCCTCCCTATCATCAGGGAGAACTGGAAGAAGATTCTCTTGGCTCCTGCTAATGGGGATTATTCTGAGTTTACTCTGTCTGTACATTATATGATTTAGTGGATGACAGTCACTGTGAGGAAGACCTGAGTTCAAGGATCATCTCTGCCACATACTGCTGGCAGAGATCTTGGACAAGTCACTTCCCTTCTCAGTACCCCAGGTAATGTCACTACAGGTCTTATACCTTCTTTCCCATCAATGTGTGTTGCCCGGCACCCAGTGGGTGCATAATAAGTGCTTGTGGAAATGCTGTGGCTCTGCTAGTTTGCAGAGATCCAAAGACTAAAAGGAAATGGTCCAAGCCTTGAAATGGTGGCCTTTTGCTGCAAGGCTACAGCACGCATAGCAAAGGTTCAGTCTGCAAAAAAACAGAGCAGAACAAAAGAGGATTTCCTTAACCTGTGCATGT
>NW_025346360.1:0-1029 GCF_016433145.1 Gracilinanus agilis | reverse complement strand
TGCAGCCTCAGACCACCGGAGGTACGTGGTGGTGAGTGGAGAGCCAGGAGGAAAATGGCCCCAAACAGAGTTTGGCATTTTGTGGCAGTGGCTACCTGGAGAGAACTGAGTCCCCTGCAGTGGCGCATCGAAACTCTCTCTGTGGGAAACTGGTCACGACCGTTTGTCTGCAAGAGGCCCTGCTGCAACATGCTTCAGGAGGATGATCTTCAGTAGATGTGCTACAAAGGAGACAGTTTGGAGGTCAGCAAAATGGACGTCATAGCTGAAGGATCAAATTCATGGAGTCTGGACCCTGCATGGCTCTATGAGGGCACCCTCAGCAGGACCTTGGAAGCATTCAACCTTTGAAAAACAGAGAAATGGGCTCCTGGGGAAGAGTCTGTTACTCGTCTCTCCTCTGGAGATGGCTCACCACACACACACACATCCCTCCCTACCTTCAGAGAGAATTGGAAGAAAATTCTCTTGGCTCTGCTAATGGGGATAATTCTGAGTTTACTCTGTCTGTACATTATATGATTTAGTGGATGACAGTCAGTGTGAGGAAAACCTGAGTTCAAGGATCATCTCTGCCACATACTGCTGGCAGAGATCTTGGACAAGTCACTTCCCTTCTCAGTACCCCAGGTAATGTCACTACAGGTCTTATACCTTCTTTCCCATCAATGTGTGTTGCCCGGCACCCAGTGGGTGCATAATAAGTGCTTGTGGAAATGTTGTTGCTCTGCTAGTTTCCAGAGATCCAAAGACTAAAATGAAATGGTCCAAGCCTTGAAATGGTGGCCTTTTGCTGCAAGGCTACAGCATTCATAGCAAAGGTTCAGTCTGGAAAAAAACAGAGCAGAACAAAAGGGGATTTCCTTAACCTGTGCATGTGTGAGAGCCCCCTCAATGCCCCTAGAATGTAAGCTCTTTGAGGGCAGGGCCATCTCATTTTCGTCTTTGTGCCTAGCTCAGTGTCTGCACATAATAAGCACTTAAATGATTTTCCATTGATTTGTATGTCCTCACCCAATGGGGGAGGCT
>NW_025346359.1:0-1508 GCF_016433145.1 Gracilinanus agilis | reverse complement strand
AGTTCACTTAAAATTTGTTTGTTTGTTCTTCATTGTTTTGCTAAATAGCCCTACAAATGCACCCTTCAGGATATGAAGGAGATGAGGAGGATTCATTAGGAATAAACTAAGAGGAGATATTTCTTTATATTTCACAGAGTTTATAAGGTAAGAGGCTGCTTCCTGTCTTGGGAATACATTTTAAAGAACCAATTTCTCTGTCTCTCTCTTCACATACATATTTACATGCATATACATGAACTTTTAGTTAACTGAAATCAATTCCCAGACTTTTCCACCTTTAGCAAACATTTTTCAGTCTAAGGTTCCTTTATCTCATACTTGTCAGATTGCTTCTTTCACCAAAATGTGAGTCATCACTTCTCTTTTAGTTCTTTTAATTTTCACCTTATTAGCCTGGCTCTTTGTCAAGGAACTGGCAACATATTCTGGATTCCTTCTCAGCTTTTGCCAATCCAAAAAAACAAAAAGTTGTTCTGACATTCTATATGTCAGTGGTGACTAAAAATGTGTTGTAGCATACAGACCAGTCCAGGTGCCAAGGCTATTCCACTTCTAGAAATCATCTTCCAAGATATTCATTCAATGATTAATAGCTTCTACTATCCACTACCTACTATCTACTAGTCCATCACACAACCACTCACAACTTCAACTAAATGTACTATTGCCAAGCTCACATCTATTTAGCTCATTCAAAAGAAATGCATCACAGATTTTGTCAAAGGCTTTGCTAAAAACATATACCATCTCCCTGGTTTGCACCTGAAAAAAAGAAAAAGTGGATAATTTGCTGCATTATCTGAGGAGGAGGATGCCAAGGTGGATGTTTTTGCCTACTTCTTTTGCTAGAGGATCACTAGTCGTCATTTTAATGATGCATTGAAAAATTTTGTCAGGAATGGAAGTCGATATGTTCTTCAGAAAAAGCTTCCTTCCTTGGACAAAAATAGGCACAGCATTTACTGTACTCCAATACTCTTGTGTTTTATGTGAACTTTCAAAACTATTCTAATTGTCAGTTCTTTCAGTATTCCAGGATGTAGTTGATCAGGGCCATTTGATTTCAGTGCATCAAGAGCCCCAAAACAGTGAAGCCCATCTCAGCCCTCATTGACGGACAGGAGGTGAGAGCATAGAAAAGCCTCCTCTGGGGAATGTATCTCCTCCTTCTCTCTATCTGCCTCAATGGGGTCCATACTGTGTTCAGGGAAGACTGGCACCTCTGCTTTGAGGGCTTTAAGAGCACCTTTCACGGCTGCTCATTCACCTTTGGTGTCCACCTTTCAACTAACTCTTATCTTTGGCTCCAAGAAGTTATAGCATGTATAGCGGCCACAGCCTGGGAAAATTGTCTTGGCAGATGGACTCAACCAGGTTGAGGGTAGCCAACAGGTCTCAAACCCTAAGGTGACTTTGGTAGCGTCTGCCCAAAGCATAAGACTTCTCTTGACTAAAGGGGCCAATGAGAATAATTTGTGCCAGTGTCCATGAAGGCGGTTAAAGCA
>NW_025346358.1:0-1370 GCF_016433145.1 Gracilinanus agilis | reverse complement strand
GTCAAATTGCTTGTTTCACCCAAAATGTGAGTCATCACTTCTCTTTTCGTTCTTTTAATTTTTATCTTATTAGGCTGGCTCTTTGTCAAGGAAATGGCAACATATTTTGGATTCCTTCTCAGTTTTTGCCAATCCAACAAAACAAAAAGTATTCTATATGTCAGTGGTGACTAAAAATGTGTTGTAGCATACAGACCAGTCCAGGCACCAAGGCTATTCCACTAGAAATCATCTCCCAAGACATTCATTCAATGACTAATAGCTTCTACTATCCACTACTAGTCCATCACACAACCACTCACAACTTCAACTAAATGTACTTATTGCCAAGCTCACATCTATTTAGTTCATTCAAAAGAAATGTATCACAGATTTTGTCAAAGGCTTTGCTAAAAACCTACACCATCCCCCTGGTTTGCACCTGAAAAAAAGAAAAAGTGGATAATTTGCTAGATTATCTGAGGAGGATGAAGCCAAGGTGGATGTTTTGCCTATTTCTTTTGCTAGATGATCACTAGTCATCATTTTAATGATACATTGAAAAATTTTGTCAGGAATGGAAGTCTATATGTTCTTCAGAAAAAGCTTCCTTCCTTTGACAAAAATAGGCACAGCATTTACTGTACTCCAGTACTCTTGTGTTTTATGTGAACTTTCAAAACTATTCTAATTAGATTCTAAATCCAGACCAAAGCATACCATTTTTTCACTTCATTTCCTTCATAATTTTCTTCTTAAATATGTGATGCGTCTCATTACACATGAGGAATATGAAAATAATGGGGGGCATACGGGGATTTGGGGGAGAGGGAAAGAACATGAAATATGTAACTAGGGGAAAATATTCAAAATAAAAAAAATTTTAAATCAGTAAAAAAAAAAAACTATTCTAATTGTCAGTTCTTTCAGTATTCCAGGATGTAGGTGATCAGGGCCATTTGATTTCAATGCATCAAGAGCCCCAAAACAGTGCAACCCATCTCAGCTCTCATTGGCAGGCAGGAGGTGAGAGCATAGAAAAGCCTCCTCTAGGGAATGTATCTCCTCCTTCTCTCTATCTGCCTCAATGGAGTCTATAGTGTGTTCAGGGAAGACTGGTACCTCTGTTTTGAGGGCTTTAAGAGCACCTTTCACGGCTGCTCATCCACCTTTGGTGTCCACCTTTCAACTAACTCTTATCTGTGGCTCCAAGAAGTTATAGCATGTATAGCGGCCACAGCCTGGGAAAATTGTCTTGGCAGATGGACTCAACCATGTTGAGGGTAGCCAATAGGTCTCAAACCCTAAGGTGACTTAGGAAACGTCTGCCCAAAGCATAAGACTTCTCTTGACTAAAGTTGCCAATGAGAATAATTTGTGCCAGTGTCCAT
>NW_025346357.1:0-6329 GCF_016433145.1 Gracilinanus agilis | reverse complement strand
ACATTAGATTGTGAGCTCTGTCTTTTGCCTTTTTGAATCCCCAACACTCCCTGGCACATAGTAGGCACTTGATAAAATATTGATCAACTGAATGATTTCTAGCAAAAAGGGAATTTAATGATCTAATCTCATTGGCTCATTTTCTAGGAAATAGAAGCCAAATGACCTGCCCAATATCACACATCTAATAAGTCAGAATTCAAGCTCAGGTAGTCGAATTCCAAATCCTTAGTTCTTTCTGTGTGACCACTGGCAAAGCCTGTTTCCTTATCTATAAAATGGGAATAGCACTTACAGACAGACAACATGGAATGGCAGCTATGGAACTGGCTCTGGGGTCAGGAAGACCTGAGTTCAAGTCCTACCTGATATGTGTTGGTTGTGTGACCCAGGGCAAGTCATTTTATTTCCTTGGGGTTTTAAGCAATTCTCTCTAACTACAATTTGCCCAGCAGGTACCAACCTGCTTTGGTAGGAGTCATTTCTCACTGAGCAGAGGGAATGCCCCTGTCCTGTTGAAATTAAGGGTCTAATTAAAAAAAAAAAGAAGGGATAACCTTTACATCTACTAGCTATGTGACTGGGCAAGTCACAACCATTCTGAGCCTCAGTTTCTTCATCTGAAAGAGGGAATAATAGCAGCCCCAACATCACAAAGTTGTTGTGAAGATGAATATCTCTTGCAAACCTTCAAGTATTATAAAAATATGAACTATTAATGTCTACTAATCCAATACCTTTTTACAGATGAGTAGACTGAGGCCTAGAGAAGACAAGAAACTTGCCAAAGTCCTCATAATTGAGGTTTTTTTTAATCCTTACTTTCTGTCCAAGTAACAACTCTATAGCAGAAGGACAAGAGCTAGGCAATGGGTTAAATTCTTTGCAAATCTTCCAAGTATTATATAAATGTGGACTTTTAATATCTACTAATCCAACACCTTTTTACAGATGGGTAAACTGAGGCCTGGAGAAGATAAGAAACTTGCCAAAGATCCCCATATTTGAGGGTTTTTTTAAATCCTTACTTTCTGTCCAAGTAACAATTCTATGAAAGAAGGACAAGGGCTAGATAAATGGGGTTAAGTGACATGGCCAGGGTCACATAGCTAGGAAGTATCTTAGGCCAGATTTGAACCCAGATCCTCCCTACTCCAGGACTGGACCTCTCTCCACTGAGCCACCTAGCTACCCCCTCATAATAGAGGGTTACTCTCCTCATTCCTGCCTGGTATAAAATGTACCAGCAGTAGATGGATGCTTCAGGATCCACCAAAAGGATTAGGTAAGGAATGAAGCCACCTCCCAATGACCAATCTCTGTGATAGTTGAACCAAAGGAAAAAGAAAATCCTGAAAGCTCACCTGACCGGGAAACATGATGTACGAGAATCCCTAGGAAGAAAAATCAATTAGATAACAAGAAGGAAAATGCCAGGGGTTGGAGGAAAAGCCCACCTCCATCGTAACTAAGCAAGCCCTCCCTGGCTCCCCCACTTCGCTGTCCAGTTTTCTACTACTTTATCTAACTGGCAAAGGGAGAAGGTCCAGGCAGGTGAGTGGTCAGCATCAGGGAAGTTGGGAAGCGGGCAGCAGTCCAAGCATAAGGTCTTGGGCTCAGAGATGGACCACCAGTTCCTGGAAGTCTTAGGGTCAAAGGGATAATAATTGGGATAAGAGTACAGTTCTGTAATCAGAAACTGGGATGGTAGGTGGAAAGCCCTTCGTCTTGAGCTAGTGTGGAGGCAGACAGCTCCATCCATGAGGGCAGTGACCAGGGAGCCAATAGGACGGCCACAGCTGGGTTCTATGTCCTGCTGACACTGCCCATCTCATCCACCAGTCATCCAAAGCCCAGGCATACCTGTCTGGGGCTCGAGTGCTAAGATGGGTCTTACGAGGCAGGACCAACTGGACCAAGGAGCCTGAAGGGACCAGTCTTGGAATGGGGCTGATAGGGGAGACTCCCCATAGAAGAATGCCTGGTCCTGGGGAGGTCTGTGGGCAGGGAGAAGGATGGGGAGGTGCAAGGGCTACCTGTGTGCTAGGTGTGACCATGCTCCAAGGAAACTCTGCTATGTTTAACTCAAAAGGGCTGTATCTATGACAGAGACAGAGCCCAGCATTGTGACATCAGAAAGAGAACATCACTGGGGTCGGATATCAGAGAGGTGTAACAGATTTGGGGGCCCTGAGAGGCTCTCAGGACTGGGACCCAAAGTTGCTGATGGTGAAGAGTGTGTGGTCCAAATACATACTTTTTCTCCTTCCTTCCTTGACTTGAAAACACTGGAAAAATACTAAGTCGCTAAAACACAACTAAACTGAGCTGTGACTGCAAACTCAGCCCAATGTCCCAGGCTGCTTCTCCCCTTTAAATCTAAACAGGCTCAGATGGGCTTTTCTCAATGCTGCCCACTGCTCCTTCCTCCCAGGAAGGCACCCCCTTTTCCATTTTCATGGCAATGTATAAAGCTGATACGCCTCCAAG
Source organism: Gracilinanus agilis (assembly GCF_016433145.1). Lineage (NCBI taxonomy): Eukaryota > Metazoa > Chordata > Mammalia > Didelphimorphia > Didelphidae > Gracilinanus > Gracilinanus agilis. The sequence goes on along the minus strand of NW_025346357.1, from coordinate 3,839 downwards.
ATGCTCATCCTCAACAGAGATGCTCAGTGATCTCCCTAAGGCTTGTGGTCCCTCAATGCTGAGGGACTCAGGACAAAGAATGCTAGCCATCTCCAGGCAAAGAACTGTTGCAGTCAGAATGCAGATGGAAGCAGATGAGTTTTCAGCTGTTTGTTTAGGTTTATGTTTGGGGGTTTTGATTTTATAAGATTTTCATTTAGAAAAATGAACACTATGGAAATGTGTTTTGCATGATAATCGTATATAACTCAGATTGAATTGTATACCAGCTCTGGGAGGGGGGAGAAAAGGAGGGAAGGATTTAGTCTGGATCATAAAACTTTGGAAAACTTACATGGAAATTTGTCATTACATGCAAGTGGTAAAAAAATAAATAAAGTTAAAATTGATACTAAAACAAAACAAAACACTTGTGGTCCCTTCAAATTCCTTTTGGGTCCCTTCTTTGGTCTAAAAGGCCAAAAAAACATAAAATCTACTGTCCTTTGTTTTAACATTTATTTATGTATTTATACTAATAGTAATATGATGATATAGTTGAATATAATCTATAATCATATATAATAACAATAATTGTTACTAATAATATATTTATTGTTTTTAATATATTATTAACATCATAATATAATAAAATAATAACTCAAAAGCTTACAAAGCACTTTATGGATGTTGCCTCAATTGATGTATGTCTCACCTAATTCCAAAAAGCAAGGTAGCTTACAAAGTCCAAAATATGGAGGCTAAACCAGGTGGAAGGGAACTGACAGGCCTTAAAACCATCTGTGACTTAGGAAGGCATCTACCCCAGGCTATGAAGATTTCCCCAGTGGAATGAGTGGATGAGAACAATTGGTTCAAAGGACCATAGAGGTGGTGGAGTGCCATGAAGTACTTAGAGTTTGGTCAGACATCAAAAACATCCTGGGCCCTCAAAAATCATCTTGACTTTGGTCCTGCCACTGGGCTTTGTTGGCCTGGAAGAATTCTTTATTCTATTGTCTATCTTGAGTTAACACTAACTTGAGTACCCCTACTTAGTACCTCACTAAGTTGAAGACAGGATTAACTCTCCTTTGTCTAACTTTTGATTGAATCAACAAAAAGCTTAAACTAGATGGAGGAGTTCCCAAGTCACTTACTAAAATGGGTGACAACTCCAGAAACTTGTGAATCCTTTGATAAGAGGTTATACCTTCAGAGGATAAGAGTTATGAATTCCAAACTTGTGAATCCAAGGATCAGAGTTGACACCTTCAGCACCATAAGAGCAAGCCCTGAACTCCATCAGAGTAGCTTGTCTTTGAGAAGATTGTCTTCTGGAGCTAGTCTTCGAAGGAGCTTTGCTGGAGACTTTGGCATGGAGCTTGGCTTCAACTTGGACTCTGACTCTTGGACTACTTTGTGGGGTGAGTGAAAGGATGACTTTCCTAGTTTCTGGAGAGACTAGCTGCCTTCTTGGAGGAGGCCTCGTGCTTACTCACTACCAACCTTTCTCGTTGAGAGATAATTAATCTCTGCCTGGATTAAGATAGATAACCTCTCTAACCTCTTCACATTTCTCTACTTTATTGTTTCCTCTCCATTTTGTAAATATTTGTAAATAAATTTCTGACTCGAGATGTAATAAATATTGGCGACCACATAATTTCATAAAATTATTGTCCAACCATTAAATTTAACCCTTACAAGAGAAGAGGCTGATGATTTTGGGCAACTCTACCTCACGGTAATCCAATTCAGTTGAAAGTCAAGACATTACTCTTGTGTTGTCTTTGATCCTCTTTGAAAATTATTTTTCTTGATCAATGACACATGTAAAACCCAGTGGAATTGCTCGTTGGCTACAGGAGAGGGGTGGGAGGAGGGGAGAGAAAGAACATGAATCATGTAACCATGGAAGATATTCTAAATTAATTCATTAAATAAAAATTTGCAAATTAAAAAAATGGCATTTAGCCATGGAAGAGGCCATTTTCTTCTGATTCTCCAAAACCCATATAGCCTTGATACACAGGGTGCTGCTTGGTTGAGAATATTGGAGTAAACCAAACATGATGAAATTTAAGAAGAATAAATGGAAAGTTGTATTCTTGGGTTCAAATGATTAACTTAATAAGTACAAGATGGTTTATCTGGAAAAGTTATATGGATTCTAGTGGACAGCAAGCTCAGTATGGTGACCAAATCGTTAATACAACCCAGGAATCAGAATGTGATAGATAAGACCTTAGGATTCTTTCTTACTGAGAACTCATCTGGAGAACAGTGTCCAGTTCAAGACACCATATTTTGGGAGGACCAATGATAATCCTGTTATAATTAAAATAAGTAGTCTGAGAGTAAAAGGAGAAGTAATATTCTAATTAGGGCCATGTTGGTAAAATAAAGAAATGGCCACGCACCTGCTAAAATCTATTTCAAATCCCCCAGCATTAGTCATTACCTTCTCTCACCACTCCAATGTACCAAAGAGGAAGTCCCAAACCCGTCCTCCTAATTTAAGCTATGCTTTACCTTGGTACACGTCATCACGTCAAAACCAGAAACCCAGGGGGCAGCTGGGTAGCTCAGTGGAGTGAGAGTCAGGCCTAGAGACAGGAGGTCCTAGGTTCAAATCTGACCTCAGCCACTTCCCAGCTGTGTGACCCTGGGCAAGTCACTTGACCCCCATTGCCCACCCTTACCAATCTTCCACCTATGAGACAATACACCAAAGTACAAGGGTTTAAAAAAAAACAACAAAAAAAACTGGAAACCCATTGAATCATGGAAAATGTAGTTTCCAAATCCCCTAAACGTTCACAGGAAGTTTGTCATATATCTAGATATTTTAAAACTCAAATGAGCCCCAAATACCTCTCAATGGAACCCCCTCAAATTCCAAATAACACATTTCCCCCCTGAGATCCGGCAAAAAAGACTGGTCTTTTTCAGTGGATCTTACAAACACAGTCAACTTCTAAATTACAGGAATTTGGGGATAAAAGAAAAGAGGAAAGAAACTAGCCACATTAACAAAAAACCAATTTGGGGCAGTCCCCTATTGGCATAAGAGTGTACATTTAAGGCAAAAGGAAGTCAGCCTAACTTACCCACGTGACAATTCAGAGGGAAGCCGCCTGAGGTCTTACCAGAGATCCTTCTACACCAAGTTCAAAGCACCAACTGCCTCCGCAGGAAGTTTGTCATATATCTAGATATTTTAAAACTCAAATGAGCCCCAAATACTTCTCAATGGAACTCCCAAAATTCCAAATAACACAATCCAAAGTAAGGCCACAAAGATGGTGAAGGCCTTCAAATTCATGCCATATGGAGATCAGTGGGGAGAATTACAGATATTAAGCCTACAGAGACTACTTGTTGGGACAGATAAGATATTATAATATTTGAGGGATAGTCATATGGGAGAAATATTAGGTTTATTCTATTTGATTCTAGAAGGGAGGACCACAGGGGCAATGGATAAGAAGTCATGAAGAAGCCAAGTTGAACTTCATGTCAGGAAAACCTTGCCTACCTAAAATGAATTAATGTATATTAAATAAATATACATTTGAAAATACTTTGCAACTTTTTGTTGTAGAGTCATTTTCAGTCATGTCTGACTGTGAACCCATTTGGGTTTTTCTTGGCAGAGATACTGGAGTGGTTCTCCAGCTCCTTTTACAGTTGAGGAAACTGAGACAAAAGATTAGATTGACTTGCCCATCCAGTAAGTATCTGATCCTGGAGTGGCTCTCCAGCTCCTTTTACAGTTAGGGAAATTGAGGCAAACAAGAATTAGTTTTTCTTGCCCAGCCAGTAAGTATCTGATCCTGGAGTGGCTCTCCAGCTCC
>NW_025346356.1:0-5618 GCF_016433145.1 Gracilinanus agilis | reverse complement strand
AGTGACTTCTAGAGCTAGAATTAGACCTGAGAGGCCATCCAGCCCAGACCCTTCCTTTTACAGATGAGGAAACTGAGGTCATGGGGACTCTGATCAGAGTCAGCAGGCATCATTCAAACACAAGTTCCCTCTTTTCAGAGCCAGTATTCTTTCTACTGTGCCATGAGCCCCCTTTTCTCGGTCTGATTCAAAAGGTGTTTTTTAAGACTCTGAGTGACCTCAGTGTTTTCAAGGAAAATATTCCAGATCAAAAGAGACTTCTGCAACTTTATCAGAGGCCGTGTATGAGCGCTTAATTATGTCCCTTAAAAGATCATGACCGCCTGCCACTACCAGTTTCACAAATGAGAACTGATCTGGCTTAAAGAACACACACGGGCCGATTTATTCTCTCTTCCATCCTCCAGCCCTACCACCCAATTAAATATTTCAGACCCAAAGTTTCCACTTTTTTTTTTATTTCTAGGGGTGAAAGAAAGTTAATGCAGAACTATGTTGGGTTTTTTTTTTAATTGAACTCAAACTTGTTGAGTCTTTATTTTGGATAAGGAAAGGCGAGTTTCTTGCTTAAAGAATCTCAGACTGCAAAACCCAAGTCATGAGACCAAGACACGCTATTTCTTATTCTGTTTGGGGAACTTTCCTGTGGTAAACACATTTTGTTTTCAAAACAGCTCTGGCAGAAATACTCCAGGCTCCAGAAAAGGGCCTGAAAAGTAGTTGGGACAGCTGGCCTGTTAATACCTTAAAGGCAATGTAAGCATATTTATAGACTCATTTATTTTCCTACTTATTCCATTTAAAACATTCACACCTGGCTCTTGAAAAGCTCGCCCCTCGTTTCTAAAGGTACTTTCCATGCAGCCCTGACTCACTCACGTGCTCGCCATTTTCAGTACTTCTTCCTAAATTAAGAAGGTTGTGAAGAAAAAGCCATCGAGCTCCCAGAGACTCCAGGGAGTTGGAGTCTTCTCCCAGGGATCCCTCCATGGGCCACAGCTAAAAAGGAACTAGAGAGTCATGGGAAAGGCGAGTTTATAAAACATGAACGATGGCGCTTGTGGTTCATCCATCTCTCAACCAAGCATTTAGTAAGAGTTTACTATAAGGCACCAAGATGTTGTAGCTAAAGGTGGCTGAGTTGGAGATGGGAAGGTTGGGGTAGGGTCCTGGTTTCAAATTTGACTTCAGATACTTCCTAGCTGTGTGACCTTGAGCAAGTCACTTAACCCCAGTTGCCTAACCCTGATTGCTTTTCTGTCTTGGAACCTATTCTCAATATCAATTCTAGGGGGGCAGCTGGGTAGCTCAGTGGATTGAGAGTCAGGTCTAGAAGCGGGAGGTCTTGGGTTCAAATCTGGCCTCAGACATGTCTCAGCTGTGTGACCCTGGGCAAGTCACTTGACCCCCATTTCCCACCCTTACCACTCTTCCACCTAGGAGCCAGTACACAGAAAGTAAGGGTTTAAAAAAGTAAATTAAATTAAATTAAAAAAAAAATTTTAAATCAATATCAATTCTAAAACAGAAGGTAAGGGTTAAAAAAAAATGTAGTGGCTAAAGAGACAGTTCAAGAACCAGGAAGACTTGGTTCCCAGTTTCCCCACTGCCCCATACTAACTATGTGACCCTGAAGAAGTCATTTAACCTGCAAATGCTCTGATCACTCTCTAAGACTATAAATTGCAGAAAAAATAAGGGATAGCCTGCATAAGAGGAAGAGTCAACAAAAGTACTCTATACCATCATGGGTCCAGTCTCTGACTCTGGTCCCCGTCTCTCTACCTACTGTGTCACAGGTACCCTTAAATGCTGGAGATACAAAGAAAAAAAAATAGAAAAGCAGAGCTGCCTTCATGGAGGAGGAGACAACATGCATAAATACTGAGTGGAAGCAGGGACAGCTAGGTAGTGCATTGGCTAGAGCTCTGGGCCTGGAGTCAAGAAGACCTGAGTTGAAATCCAACTTTAGATACTTATTAGCTGGGTTTATTTTTTTAATTATTTTTTTAAACCCTTTCCTTCCGTCTTGGAGTCAATACTATGTATTGGTTCCAAGGCAGAAGAGTGGTAAGGGTAGGCAATGGGGGTTAAGTGACTTGCCCAAGGTCACACAGCTGGGAAGTGTCTGAGGCCATATTTGAACCCAGAACCTCCTGTCTTAGGCCTGACTCTCAATCCACTGAGCTACCCAGCTGCCCCCATGATTTGTATTTAAAGGAGGAAGAAATCAGATGTTGGATACCTCTTTAGGTTCACCTAGATTTATCTAACACGACTCATGGAAACTTCTCAGCACATATTCTCCATTTAATGGCACAGGATTCCTGATTCAGGTATGGCCAACGGCTGTTACTGCCTACTGGAATTCAGGGGAGGGAAAAGAAAAGCTAAAAAAAGAAATGAGAGAGATGGAAAGAGACAGAGAGAGCAAGAGACAGACAGACAGAGACAGAGAGAGACAGAGAGAGAGAGCATATGCTTCAGGGAAAGGTCTTGAAGAATGAGCATGCCAAATGAGATGGAGCAGACATTCAAGGAGAAAAAAACTAGGAGAAACGTTAAGCACAGAAAGAATCTTTATGTGTGCCTAGGCCTGCCCTCAACTCCATCTTATCACTCCACTAGTGATGGTCAAGCCATGAAAAGGGATTTGTATCATGGCAGCTGAGTGGATTGAGAGTCAGGTCTAGAGACGGGAGGTCCTGGGTTCAAATGTGACCTCAGACACTTCCCAGCTGTGTGACCCTGGGCAAGTCACTTAACCTCCATTGCCTACCCCTTACCGCTCTTCTGCCATGGAGCCAACACACAGTATCAATTCTAAAGCAGAAGGAAAGGATTTAAAAAGAAGAAAGGGAATGAAGAAGGGGCAGCTAGGTGGTTCAGTGGATATGGTACCAGGCCTAGAGACAGGAGGTTCTAGATTCAAATCTGGCCTCAGACATTTCCTAGCTGTGTGACCCTGGGCAAGTCACTTAACCCCATTGCCTACCCCTTACCGCTCTTTTGCCTTGGAACCAATACACAGTATCAATTCTAAGACAGAAGGTAAGAGTTTTTAAAAAGTGATTTGGATCACAAAGAGCCTACCTGATAAGCCACTGACAAGTCAAGAAGTTGGGGAACAGGAGAGGAGCTCTTCCAAAGCAACAGAGGAAGAGATGAGAAAGAGGTCAGAGAAAGAGCCAACACCGCAGCTCCCGCTTCTCTCAGCTGACTGAACACGGACCTTTCCGGACTTGTAGTCTCGTTCAGGTGACGTCAGTACCGTAGATGTTTGCTAGCTCCAGGGGAGAATAGCGAAAGAGAGAGCTGAGAATACGCACTTCAGGGGGCTTATTCTGCGCTCTCATTAGGGGCTGTCCAGGGCTTGGGGAAGTCCAGGATTTATTTTAATAGATTTTAGTCCTTTGACTCCTCTTGTAATGAGTAAAACTATACAGTCAAACCGTGCTCAGATAGTCAACTCACTGATGGCATCTTCATGTTTGTGATTGGGGGACACTGAATCAACATGGAGGGGAGAGGGAAGGAGCTATCCAATGGGTTAGAAGAGAACCAAGAGACTAATTGAACTGTACGAGTCACTCGCCTATTTTGTTCCCTCTCTCTCTCTGTCTCTGTCTGTCTGTCTCTCTGCCTCTATCTCTCTGTCTCTGTCTCTCTTTCTGTCTCTGTCTCTGTCTCTCTGCCTCTATCTCTCTGTCTCTTTGTCTCTCTCTGTCTCTGTCTCTCCTTTGTATTTTCAGCCTGGCACACAGTGCCTGGCACACAGTATTAGATACTTAACAAACGCTAGCTGACTGACTGACCAAGGCTAGGGAAATCACACGGCCATCTAGAAAAGGGTAGAACTAAGAGCCATAGTCAATTTTCTAAGAACCAGGGGGAGCTTTCCACCTGAGCACCTTCTGATATTGGGCAGAACATATAGCCATCAGGGTGATCACAGTATTGCCAGTCCCTGATCCCTCACCCACAAACTAGATCAGGTAAGTGGACCGCCATGCCCCCCCATGGTGAGCCAGGGAAGTACATGGGAAATCTGGGAGAGAAAAAAAAAAGGTGTAAGGAGAAAAGATGGACTAAATGTAAATTACAGAGTCCCCGTGTCTAATTTTGTCCATGTCCAAAGCGTTCCTGGCTCGCTCCTCTATTTCCTGAGTGGGAAACTGCAAAGATAAAGGGGAGACAAAGGGATATTCTGGAACATACACATGTAATTGCTAAGTTCCTTGTGAAAAAACTGGCTGCCCACCCAACTGAGCCAGACTCCCTTCCTCATTCACCCAGGTTACACTCCCAGGCCAGCACAGCTGCCCCTTCCTCCACCTGGCCTTAGAGGCGGCCCTGGGGCTGGCGCTGGGAGCAGGTAGGAAATAGGCTTGGAGGAGCCCATCCAGGACGCATAAAGCAGCAGTTGTGCCGGGAGCTTGTCGAGGTTTCCGAGATCCAGGGACAGGAGACAGAAAGAAACAGAGAGATTCCTGGGATTTTTCACATGTAAGTGGATATTTCCTTTGAGAGTTTCTAGACTAAATAATACTCCTTGTGTCTAAATGGACAGTCTATACTGCTGACCTGGCAGTGTTCGCCAAGTTCTGGGTGAGTCCAAAAAAGCCCCTGCAGCTGCCTGGAAGGAGACAGAAGCTGAGGGATGGGGAATCTCCTGAAGACGTTGTTTAATGAAGGACTCGGGCTTACTTCTCCTCCTGCCCTGCACCCAGCAACTCCTCAAATGTAGGAGAAAAATACACACGTACACACGCAAGCACACGTGCACACACATCCAAGTGTCTATGATGGGCCAGCCTTGTACTGTGCTAGGTACCCGTCGGGATTCAGAGACATGTTCATGCAAGTATTAATCATACTTGTATACATAGAGTTGTATATACATTCTCTGTATTGCAGGCTATATATACATAGATGCATGTAGTATGCACATATCACACACATCAGAGCATACATACATATAGCTTATATATAGTTGGCTATTTATATTTCTTCTTGTTTTTCAGTTGTCTGATACTTTGTGACCCCATTTGTGACTCCATTTGGGATCTTCTTGGCAAAGATACCACAGTGGTTTGCCATTTCTTTCTCCAGCTCATTTGACGGATGAGGAAATCGAGGCAAATAAGGTTAAATGACTTGCCCAGGATCACACATTTTGTAAGTTTCTGAGGCCAGATTTGAACTCACACAGATGAGTCTTCCTGATATTCTCCTCAACTTTCAAAATAAAATGGGCTTCACAGATAAGTGTAATCAGTCATTGACTCCTCTGAATTTCTGCATAGAAACAATACGGATTTGGAAAATAGAACAACATGGAAAGTGCCCTAGATTTGAATTTGGGGCTCCTGGCTTTGAAGCCCCACCTTGCCTTACTACCTCTGTGGCTAGTCACTCACTTTATCCACCTAGATCTGGTTCTCACCTGCGAAATGAAGAGAGGGCCCAGCAGATCTCTGAGGTCTCTTGAGCAACTCATTTCTGATCCTATAATAATCCAATAACTAACACATTTCAAAAGAAAGATTAATGTTGGTATGTATTCAGCATCGCTGACCCAGAAAGCATTCTTTCCAATGATCATGAAGAAACAGGCA
>NW_025346355.1:0-5621 GCF_016433145.1 Gracilinanus agilis | reverse complement strand
AGTGACTTCTAGAGCTAGAATTAGACCTGAGAGGCCATCCAGCCCAGACCCTTCCTTTTACAGATGAGGAAACTGAGGTCATGGGGACTCTGATCAGAGTCAGCAGGCATCATTCAAACACAAGTTCCCTCTTTTCAGAGCCAGTATTCTTTCTACTGTGCCATGAGCCCCCTTTTCTCGGTCTGATTCAAAAGGTGTTTTTTAAGACTCTGAGTGACCTCAGTGTTTTCAAGGAAAATATTCCAGATCAAAAGAGACTTCTGCAACTTTATCAGAGGCCGTGTATGAGCGCTTAATTATGTCCCTTAAAAGATCATGACCTCCTGCCACTACCAGTTTCACAAATGAGAACTGAGCTGGCTTAAAGAACACACACACGGGCAGATTTATTCTCTCTTCCATCCTCCAGCCCTACCACCCAATTAAATATTTCAGACCCAAAGTTTCCACTTTTTTTTATTTCTAGGGGTGAAAGAAAGTTAATGCAGAACTATGTTGGGTTTTTTTTTAATTGAACTCAAACTTGTTGAGTCTTTATTTTGGATAAGGAAAGGCGAGTTTCTTGCTTAAAGAATCTCAGACTGCAAAACCCAAGTCATGAGACCAAGACACGCTATTTCTTATTCTGTTTGGGGAACTTTCCTGTGGTAAACACATTTTGTTTTCAAAACAGCTCTGGCAGAAATACTCCAGGCTCCAGAAAAGGGCCTGAAAAGTAGTTGGGACAGCTGGCCTGTTAATACCTTAAAGGCAATGTAAGCATATTTATAGACTCATTTATTTTCCTACTTATTCCATTTAAAACATTCACACCTGGCTCTTGAAAAGCTCGCCCCTCATTTCTAAAGGTACTTTCCATGCAGCCCTGACTCACTCACGCGCTCGCCATTTTCAGTACTTCTTCCTAAATTAAGAAGGTTGTGAAGAAAAAGCCATCGAGCTCCCAGAGACTCCGGGGAGTTGGAGTCTTCTCCCAGGGATCCCTCCATGGGCCACAGCTAAAAAGGAACTAGAGAGTCATGGGAAAGGCGAGTTTATAAAACATGAATGATGGCGCTTGTGGTTCATCCATCTCTCAACCAAGCATTTAGTAAGAGTTTACTATAAGGCACCAAGATGTCGTAGCTAAAGGTGGCTGAGAGGGAGATGGGAAGGTTGGGGTAGGGTCCTGGTTTCAAATTTGACTTCAGATACTTCCTAGCTGTGTGACCTTGAGCAAGTCACTTAACCCCAGTTGCCTAACCCTGATTGCTTTTCTGTCTTGGAACCTATTCTCAATATCAATTCTAGGGGGGCAGCTGGGTAGCTCAGTGGATTGAGAGTCAGGTCTAGAAGCGGGAGGTTTTGGGTTCAAATCTGGCCTCAGACATGTCTCAGCTGTGTGACCCTGGGCAAGTCACTTGACCCCCATTTCCTACCCTTACCACTCTTCCACCTAGGAGCCAGTACACAGAAAGTAAAGGTTTAAAAAAGTAAATTAAATTTAAAAAATTTTTTTAAATCAATATCAATTCTAAAACAGAAGGTAAGGGTTAAAGAAAAATGTAGTGGCTAGAGAGACAGTTCAAGAACCAGGAAGACTTGGTTCCCAGTTTCCCCACTGCCCCATACTAACTATGTGACCCTGAAGAAGTCATTTAACCTGCAAATGCTCTGATCACTATCTAAGACTATAAATTGCAGAAAAAATAAGGGATAGCCTGCATAAGAGGAAGAGTCAACAAAAGTACTCTATACCATCGTGGGTCCAGTCTCTGACTCTGGTCCCCATCTCTCTACCTACTGTGTCACAGGTACCCTTAAATGCTGGAGATACAAAGAAAAAAAAATAGAAAAGCAGAGCTGCCTTCATGGAGGAGGAGACAACATGCATAAATACTGAGTGGAAGCAGGGACAGCTAGGTAGTGCATTGGCTAGAGCTCTGGGCCTGGAGTCAAGAAGACCTGAGTTGAAATCCAACTTTAGATACTTATTAGCTGGGTTTATTTTTTTAATTATTTTTTAAAACCCTTTCCTTCCGTCTTGGAGTCAATACTATGTATTGGTTCCAAGGCAGAAGAGTGGTCAGGGTAGGCAATGGGGGTTAAGTGACTTGCCCAAGGTCACGCAGCTGGGAAGTGTCTGAGGCCATATTTGAACCCAGAACCTCCTGTCTTAGGCCTGACTCTCAATCCACTGAGCTACCCAGCTGCCCCCATGATTTGTATTTAAAGGAGGAAGAAATCAGATGTTGGATACCTCTTTAGGTTCACCTAGATTTATCTAACACGACTCATGGAAACTTCTCAGCACATATTCTCCATTTAATGGCACAGGATTCCTGATTCAGGTATGGCCAACGGCTGTTACTGCCTACTGGAATTCAGGGGAGGGAAAAGAAAAGCTAAAAAAAGAAATGAGAGAGATGGAAAGAGACAGAGAGAGCAAGAGACAGACAGACAGAGACAGAGAGAGACAGAGAGAGAGAGCATATGCTTCAGGGAAAGGTCTTGAAGAATGAGCATGCCAAATGAGATGGAGCAGACATTCAAGGAGAAAAAAACTAGGAGAAACGTTAAGCACAGAAAGAATCTTTATGTGTGCCTAGGCCTGCCCTCAACTCCATCTTATCACTCCACTAGTGATGGTCAAGCCATGAAAAGGGATTTGTATCATGGCAGCTGAGTGGATTGAGAGTCAGGTCTAGAGACGGGAGGTCCTGGGTTCAAATGTGACCTCAGACACTTCCCAGCTGTGTGACCCTGGGCAAGTCACTTAACCTCCATTGCCTATCCCTTACCGCTCTTCTGCCATGGAGCCAACACACAGTATCAATTCTAAAGCAGAAGGAAAGGATTTAAAAAGAAGAAAGGGAATGAAGAAGGGGCAGCTAGGTGGTTCAGTGGATATGGTACCAGGCCTAGAGACAGGAGGTTCTAGATTCAAATCTGGCCTCAGACATTTCCTAGCTGTGTGACCCTGGGCAAGTCACTTAACCCCATTGCCTACCCCTTACCGCTCTTTTGCCTTGGAACCAATACACAGTATCAATTCTAAGACAGAAGGTAAGAGTTTTTAAAAAGTGATTTGGATCACAAAGAGCCTACCTGATAAGCCACTGACAAGTCAAGAAGTTGGGGAACAGGAGAGGAGCTCTTCCAAAGCAACAGAGGAAGAGATGAGAAAGAGGTCAGAGAAAGAGCCAACACCGCAGCTCCCGCTTCTCTCAGCTGACTGAACACGGACCTTTCCGGACTTGTAGTCTCGTTCAGGTGACGTCAGTACCGTAGATGTTTGCTAGCTCCAGGGGAGAATAGGGAAAGAGAGAGCTGAGAATACGCACTTCAGGGGGCTTATTCTGCGCTCTCATTAGGGGCTGTCCAGGGCTTGGGGAAGTCCAGGATTTATTTTAATAGATTTTAGTCCTTTGACTCCTCTTGTAATGAGTAAAACTATACAGTCAAACCGTGCTCAGATAGTCAACTCACTGATGGCATCTTCATGTTTGTGATTGGGGGACACTGAATCAACATGGAGGGGAGAGGGAAGGAGCTATCCAATGGGTTAGAAGAGAACCAAGAGACTAATTGAACTGTACGAGTCACTCGCCAATTTTGTTCCCTCTCTCTCTGTCTCTGTCTGTCTGTCTCTCTAACTCTATCTCTCTGTCTCTGTCTCTCTTTCTGTCTCTGTCTCTGTCTCTCTGCCTCTATCTCTCTGTCTCTTTGTCTCTCTCTGTCTCTGTCTCTCCTTTGTATTTTCAGCCTGGCACACAGTGCCTGGCACACAGTATTAGATACTTAACAAACGCTAGCTGACTGACTGACCAAGGCTAGGGAAATCACACGGCCATCTAGAAAAGGGCAGAACTAAGAGCCATAGTCAATTTTCTAAGAACCAGGGGGAGCTTTCCACCTGAGCACCTTCTGATATTGGGCAGAACATATAGCCATCAGGGTGATCACAGTATTGCCAGCCCCTGATCCCTCACCCACAAACTAGATCAGGTAAGTGGACCGCCATGCCCCCCCATGGTGAGCCAGGGAAGTACATGGGAAATCTGGGAGAGAAAAAAAAAAGGTGTAAGAAGAAAGTAAGGAGAAAAGATGGACTAAATGTAAATTACAGAGTCCCCGTGGCTAATTTTGTCCATGTCCAAAGCGTTCCTGGCTCGCTCCTCTATTTCCTGAGTGGGAAACTGCAAAGATAAAGGGGAGACAAAGGGATATTCTGGAACATACACATGTAATTGCTAAGTTCCTTGTGAAAAAACTGGCTGCCCACCCAACTGAGCCAGACTCCCTTCCTCATTCACCCAGGTTACACTCCCAGGCCAGCACAGCTGCCCCTTCCTCCACCTGGCCTTAGAGGCGGCCCTGGGGCTGGCGCTGGGAGCAGGTAGGAAATAGGCTTGGAGGAGCCCATCCAGGACGCATAAAGCAGCAGTTGTGCCGGGAGCTTGTCGAGGTTTCCGAGATCCAGGGACAGGAGACAGAAAGAAACAGAGAGATTCCTGGGATTTTTCACATGTAAGTGGATATTTCCTTTGAGAGTTTCTAGACTAAATAATACTCCTTGTGTCTAAATGGACAGTCTATACTGCTGACCTGGCAGTGTTCGCCAAGTTCTGGGTGAGTCCAAAAAAGCCCCTGCAGCTGCCTGGAAGGAGACAGAAGCTGAGGGATGGGGAATCTCCTGAAGACGTTGTTTAATGAAGGACTCGGGCTTACTTCTCCTCCTGCCCTGCACCCAGCAACTCCTCAAATGTAGGAGAAAAATACACACGTACACACGCAAGCACACGTGCACACACATCCAAGTGTCTATGATGGGCCAGCCTTGTACTGTGCTAGGTACCCGTCGGGATTCAGAGACATGTTCATGCAAGTATTAATCATACTTGTATACATATAGTTGTATATACATTCTCTGTATTGCAGGCTATATATACATAGATGCATATAGTATGCACATATCACACACATCAGAGCATACATACATATAGCTTATATATAGTTGGCTATTTATATTTCTTCTTGTTTTTCAGTTGTCTGATACTTTGTGACCCCATCTGTGACCCCATTTGGGATCTTCTTGGCAAAGATACCACAGTGGTTTGCCATTTCTTTCTCCAGCTCATTTGACGGATGAGGAAATTGAGGCAAATAAGGTTAAATGACTTGCCCAGGATCACACATTTTGTAAGTTTCTGAGGCCAGATTTGAATTCACACAGATGAGTCTTCCTGATATTCTCCTCAGCTTTCAAAATAAAATGGGCTTCACAGATAAGTGTAATCAGTCATTGACTCCTCTCAATTTCTGCATAGAAACAATACGGATTTGGAAAGTAGAACAACATGGAAAGTGCCCTAGATTTGAATTTGGGGCTCCTGGCTTTGAAGCCCCACCTTGCCTTACTACCTCTGTGGCTAGTCACTCACTTTATCCACCTAGATTTGGTTCTCACCTGCGAAATGAAGAGAGGGCCCAGCAGATCTCTGAGGTCTCTTGAGCAACTCATTTCTGATCCTATAATAATCCAATAACTAACACATTTCAAAAGAAAGATTAATGTTGGTACGTATTCAGCACCGCTGACCCAGAAAGCATTCTTTCCAATGATCATGAAGAAACAGGCA
>NW_025346354.1:0-2403 GCF_016433145.1 Gracilinanus agilis | reverse complement strand
ACACATATTTGTATTTTTGTTTCCTCCCATTACGATACATGTATGTGAATCCTCAGTGCCTAACAGGGTAAGTAACATACAGTAAAAACTTGTGAGTTAATTGATTGACTGATAGAAAAGAACTCTAATTACGTTGCATAACATTGCATCCAGTGTTCAATATATGTGAATATTAACTGTATTCTGATCATAAATTACCATATAATTGTAAATACAACCAAACATTTCTGAACATCTGTCCTACAGAGGACACTTGGAGGAGCACTACTAGTATCTCAGCGTCTTAGTCTCTTCATCTTAGGTCTTTTTTGGCTGGCAAAATTTAGGTAATTTAGTTGTTTTTTTTAAACATTTATTAATAATCATTTCTAACATGGTTACATGATTCATGCTCCTACTTTCCCCTTCACCCCCCGCATTTCCCTCACCCATGGCCGATGCACATTTCCACTGGTTTTGTCATGTGTCCTTGATCAAGACCTATTTCCATATTGTTGGTGGTTGCATTGGTGTGGTAATTTCGAGTCCACATCCCCAATAATGTCCACCCCAACCCATGCATTCAAGCAGTTGTTTTTCTTATATGTTTCCTCTCCTGCAGTTCTTCCTCTGAATGTAGGTAGCGTTCTTTACCATAAATCCCTCAGAACTGTCCTGGGTCATTGCATTGTTGCTGGTACAGAAGCCCATTACATTCGATTTTACCACAGTATATCAGTCTCTGCATACAATGTTCTTCTGGCTCTGCTCCTTTCGCTCTGCATCAGTTCCTGGAGGTCTCTCCAGTTCGCCTGGAACTCCTCCAGTTTATTATTCCTTTTAGCACGATAGTATTCCATCACCTGCATATACCACAATTTGTTCAGCCATTCCCCAATTGAAGGACATACCCTCCTTTTCCAATTTGTTGCCACCACAAAAAGCGCAGCTATAAATATTTTCATACAAGTCTGTTTATCTATGATCTCCTTGGGGTACAAACCCAGCAATGGTATGGCTGGATCAAAGGGCAGGCCTTCTTTTATAGCCCTTTGAGCATGATTGCAAATTGCCAGCCAGAATGGCTAGATCAGTTAACAGCTCCACCAGCAATGCATTAATGTCCCAATTTTGGCACATCCCCTCTAACATTCATTACTCTCCCCTTCTTTCATTTTAGCCAATCTGCTAGGTATGAGGTGATACCTCAGAGTTGTTTTGATTTGCATTTCTCTAATTATTAGAGATTTGGAACACTTTCTCATGTACTTATTGATACTTTTGATTTCTTTACCTGAAAATTGCCTATTCATGTCTCTTGCCCATTTATCAATTGGGGAATGGCTTGATTTTTTTATACAATTGCTTTAACTCCTTGTATGTTTGAGTGATTATACCCCTGTCAGAGTTTTTTGTTATAAAGATTTTTTCCCAATTTGTTGTTTCCCTTCTGATTTTGACTACATTGTTTTTGTTTGTACAAAAGCTTTTTAGTTTAATATAATCAAAACCATTTAATTTACATTTTGTAATTTTCTCTGACTCTTGCTTGGTTTTAAAGTCTTTCCTTTCCCAGAGATCTGACAAGTATACTATTCTGTGTTCACTTAACTTATTTATAGTTTCCCTCTTTATATTCAAGTTGTTCACCCATTCTGAATTTATCTTGGTGTAGGGTGTGAGATGTTGATCTAGACCTAATCTCTCCCATATTGTTTTCCAAATTTCCCAACAGTTTTTGTCAAATAGTGGATTCATGTCCCAAAAGTTGGGCTCTTTGGGTTTATCATACACTGTCTTGCTGCTGTCATTTACTCCAAGTCTATTCCATTGATCCTCCTCTCTGTCTCTTAGCCAGTACCATATTGTTTTGATGACTACTGCTTTATAGTATAGTTTAATATCTGGTACTGCTAGGCCCCCTTCCTTCACATTTTTTTTTCATTAGTTCCCTTGATATTCTTGATCTTTTGTTATTCCAAATGAAATTTGTTATAGTTTTTTTCTAATTCAGCCTTGCATTCCTGGTATAAATCCCACCTGATCATGGTGGATGATCTTCTTAATTACTTGCTGGAGTCTCTTTGCTAGTATTCTATTTAAGATTTTTGCATCTATGTTCATTAGGGAGATTGGTCTGTAGTTTTCTTTCTCTGTTTTTGATCTCCCTGGCTTTGGAATCAGTACCATATTTGTGTCATAAAAGGAATTTGGTAGGACTCCTTCTTTGCTTATCATATCAAATAATTTGTATAGTATTGGGATTAGTTACTCTTTGAATGTCTGATAGAATTCACTTGTGAATACATCAGGCTCTGGCAATTTTTTCTTAGGGAGTTCTTTGATGGCTTGTTCAATTTCTTTTTCTGATATGGGATTATTTAGGTATTCTATTTCTTCTGCTGTTAATCTAGGCAGTTTATA
>NW_025346353.1:0-6329 GCF_016433145.1 Gracilinanus agilis | reverse complement strand
ACATTAGATTGTGAGCTCTGTCTTTTGCCTTTTTGAATCCCCAACACCCCCTGGCACATAGTAGGCACTTGATAAAATATTGATCAACTGAATGATTTCTAGCAAAAAGGGAATTTAATGATCTAATCTCATTGGCTCATTTTCTAGGAAATAGAAGCCAAATGACCTGCCCAATATCACACATCTAATAAGTCAGAATTCAAGCTCAGGTAGTCGAATTCCAAATCCTTAGTTCTTTCTGTGTGACCACTGGCAAAGCCTGTTTCCTTATCTATAAAATGGGAATAGCACTTACAGACAGACAACATGGAATGGCAGCTATGGAACTGGCTCTGGGGTCAGAAAGACCTGAGTTCAAGTCCTACCTGATATGTGTTGGTTGTGTGACCCAGGGCAAGTCATTTTATTTCCTTGGGGTTTTAAGCAATTCTCTCTAACTACAATTTGCCCAGCAGGTACCAACCTGCTTTGGTAGGAGTCATTTCTCACTGAGCAGAGGGAATGCCCCTGTCCTGTTGAAATTAAGGGTCTAATTAAAAAAAAAAAGAAGGGATAACCTTTACATCTACTAGCTATGTGACTGGGCAAGTCACAACCATTCTGAGCCTCAGTTTCTTCATCTGAAAGAGGGAATAATAGCAGCCCCAACATCACAAAGTTGTTGTGAAGATGAATATCTCTTGCAAACCTTCAAGTATTATAAAAATATGAACTATTAATGTCTACTAATCCAATACCTTTTTACAGATGAGTAGACTGAGGCCTAGAGAAGACAAGAAACTTGCCAAAGTCCTCATAATTGAGGTTTTTTTTAATCCTTACTTTCTGTCCAAGTAACAACTCTATAGCAGAAGGACAAGAGCTAGGCAATGGGTTAAATTCTTTGCAAATCTTCCAAGTATTATATAAATGTGGACTTTTAATATCTACTAATCCAACACCTTTTTACAGATGGGTAAACTGAGGCCTGGAGAAGATAAGAAACTTGCCAAAGATCCCCATATTTGAGGGTTTTTTTAAATCCTTACTTTCTGTCCAAGTAACAATTCTATGAAAGAAGGACAAGGGCTAGATAAATGGGGTTAAGTGACATGGCCAGGGTCACATAGCTAGGAAGTATCTTAGGCCAGATTTGAACCCAGATCCTCCCTACTCCAGGACTGGACCTCTCTCCACTGAGCCACCTAGCTACCCCCTCATAATAGAGGGTTACTCTCCTCATTCCTGCCTGGTATAAAATGTACCAGCAGTAGATGGATGCTTCAGGATCCACCAAAAGGATTAGGTAAGGAATGAAGCCACCTCCCAATGACCAATCTCTGTGATAGTTGAACCAAAGGAAAAAGAAAATCCTGAAAGCTCACCTGACCGGGAAACATGATGTACGAGAATCCCTAGGAAGAAAAATCAATTAGATAACAAGAAGGAAAATGCCAGGGGTTGGAGGAAAAGCCCACCTCCATCGTAACTAAGCAAGCCCTCCCTGGCTCCCCCACTTCGCTGTCCAGTTTTCTACTACTTTATCTAACTGGCAAAGGGAGAAGGTCCAGGCAGGTGAGTGGTCAGCATCAGGGAAGTTGGGAAGCGGGCAGCAGTCCAAGCATAAGGTCTTGGGCTCAGAGATGGACCACCAGTTCCTGGAAGTCTTAGGGTCAAAGGGATAATAATTGGGATAAGAGTACAGTTCTGTAATCAGAAACTGGGATGGTAGGTGGAAAGCCCTTCGTCTTGAGCTAGTGTGGAGGCAGACAGCTCCATCCATGAGGGCAGTGACCAGGGAGCCAATAGGACGGCCACAGCTGGGTTCTATGTCCTGCTGACACTGCCCATCTCATCCACCAGTCATCCAAAGCCCAGGCATACCTGTCTGGGGCTCGAGTGCTAAGA
This sequence comes from Gracilinanus agilis, assembly GCF_016433145.1. NCBI lineage: Eukaryota > Metazoa > Chordata > Mammalia > Didelphimorphia > Didelphidae > Gracilinanus > Gracilinanus agilis. The sequence continues at coordinate 4,442 of NW_025346353.1, read as the reverse complement.
TGGGTCTTACGAGGCAGGACCAACTGGACCAAGGAGCCTGAAGGGACCAGTCTTGGAATGGGGCTGATAGGGGAGACTCCCCATAGAAGAATGCCTGGTCCTGGGGAGGTCTGTGGGCAGGGAGAAGGATGGGGAGGTGCAAGGGCTACCTGTGTGCTAGGTGTGACCATGCTCCAAGGAAACTCTGCTATGTTTAACTCAAAAGGGCTGTATCTATGACAGAGACAGAGCCCAGCATTGTGACATCAGAAAGAGAACATCACTGGGGTCGGATATCAGAGAGGTGTAACAGATTTGGGGGCCCTGAGAGGCTCTCAGGACTGGGACCCAAAGTTGCTGATGGTGAAGAGTGTGTGGTCCAAATACATACTTTTTCTCCTTCCTTCCTTGACTTGAAAACACTGGAAAAATACTAAGTCGCTAAAACACAACTAAACTGAGCTGTGACTGCAAACTCAGCCCAATGTCCCAGGCTGCTTCTCCCCTTTAAATCTAAACAGGCCCAGATGGGCTTTTCTCAATGCTGCCCACTGCTCCTTCCTCCCAGGAAGGCACCCCCTTTTCCATTTTCATGGCAATGTATAAAGCTGATACGCCTCCAAGATGCTCATCCTCAACAGAGATGCTCAGTGATCTCCCTAAGGCTTGTGGTCCCTCAATGCTGAGGGACTCAGGACAAAGAATGCTAGCCATCTCCAGGCAAAGAACTGTTGCAGTCAGAATGCAGATGGAAGCAGATGAGTTTTCAGCTGTTTGTTTAGGTTTATGTTTGGGGGTTTTGATTTTATAAGATTTTCATTTAGAAAAATGAACACTATGGAAATGTGTTTTGCATGATAATCGTATATAACTCAGATTGAATTGTATACCAGCTCTGGGAGGGGGGAGAAAAGGAGGGAAGGATTTAGTCTGGATCATAAAACTTTGGAAAACTTACATGGAAATTTGTCATTACATGCAAGTGGTAAAAAAATAAATAAAGTTAAAATTGATACTAAAACAAAACAAAACACTTGTGGTCCCTTCAAATTCCTTTTGGGTCCCTTCTTTGGTCTAAAAGGCCAAAAAAACATAAAATCTACTGTCCTTTGTTTTAACATTTATTTATGTATTTATACTAATAGTAATATGATGATATAGTTGAATATAATCTATAATCATATATAATAACAATAATTGTTACTAATAATATATTTATTGTTTTTAATATATTATTAACATCATAATATAATAAAATAATAACTCAAAAGCTTACAAAGCACTTTATGGATGTTGCCTCAATTGATGTATGTCTCACCTAATTCCAAAAAGCAAGGTAGCTTACAAAGTCCAAAATATGGAGGCTAAACCAGGTGGAAGGGAACTGACAGGCCTTAAAACCATCTGTGACTTAGGAAGGCATCTACCCCAGGCTATGAAGATTTCCCCAGTGGAATGAGTGGATGAGAACAATTGGTTCAAAGGACCATAGAGGTGGTGGAGTGCCATGAAGTACTTAGAGTTTGGTCAGACATCAAAAACATCCTGGGCCCTCAAAAATCATCTTGACTTTGGTCCTGCCACTGGGCTTTGTTGGCCTGGAAGAATTCTTTATTCTATTGTCTATCTTGAGTTAACACTAACTTGAGTACCCCTACTTAGTACCTCACTAAGTTGAAGACAGGATTAACTCTCCTTTGTCTAACTTTTGATTGAATCAACAAAAAGCTTAAACTAGATGGAGGAGTTCCCAAGTCACTTACTAAAATGGGTGACAACTCCAGAAACTTGTGAATCCTTTGATAAGAGGTTATACCTTCAGAGGATAAGAGTTATGAATTCCAAACTTGTGAATCCAAGGATCAGAGTTGACACCTTCAGCACCATAAGAGCAAGCCCTGAACTCCATCAGAGTAGCTTGTCTTTGAGAAGATTGTCTTCTGGAGCTAGTCTTCGAAGGAGCTTTGCTGGAGACTTTGGCATGGAGCTTGGCTTCAACTTGGACTCTGACTCTTGGACTACTTTGTGGGGTGAGTGAAAGGATGACTTTCCTAGTTTCTGGAGAGACTAGCTGCCTTCTTGGAGGAGGCCTCGTGCTTACTCACTACCAACCTTTCTCGTTGAGAGATAATTAATCTCTGCCTGGATTAAGATAGATAACCTCTCTAACCTCTTCACATTTCTCTACTTTATTGTTTCCTCTCCATTTTGTAAATATTTGTAAATAAATTTCTGACTCGAGATGTAATAAATATTGGCGACCACATAATTTCATAAAATTATTGTCCAACCATTAAATTTAACCCTTACAAGAGAAGAGGCTGATGATTTTGGGCAACTCTACCTCACGGTAATCCAATTCAGTTGAAAGTCAAGACATTACTCTTGTGTTGTCTTTGATCCTCTTTGAAAATTATTTTTCTTGATCAATGACACATGTAAAACCCAGTGGAATTGCTCGTTGGCTACAGGAGAGGGGTGGGAGGAGGGGAGAGAAAGAACATGAATCATGTAACCATGGAAGATATTCTAAATTAATTCATTAAATAAAAATTTGCAAATTAAAAAAATGGCATTTAGCCATGGAAGAGGCCATTTTCTTCTGATTCTCCAAAACCCATATAGCCTTGATACACAGGGTGCTGCTTGGTTGAGAATATTGGAGTAAACCAAACATGATGAAATTTAAGAAGAATAAATGGAAAGTTGTATTCTTGGGTTCAAATGATTAACTTAATAAGTACAAGATGGTTTATCTGGAAAAGTTATATGGATTCTAGTGGACAGCAAGCTCAGTATGGTGACCAAATCGTTAATACAACCCAGGAATCAGAATGTGATAGATAAGACCTTAGGATTCTTTCTTACTGAGAACTCATCTGGAGAACAGTGTCCAGTTCAAGACACCATATTTTGGGAGGACCAATGATAATCCTGTTATAATTAAAATAAGTAGTCTGAGAGTAAAAGGAGAAGTAATATTCTAATTAGGGCCATGTTGGTAAAATAAAGAAATGGCCACGCACCTGCTAAAATCTATTTCAAATCCCCCAGCATTAGTCATTACCTTCTCTCACCACTCCAACGTACCAAAGAGGAAGTCCCAAACCCGTCCTCCTAATTTAAGCTATGCTTTACCTTGGTACACGTCATCACGTCAAAACCAGAAACCCAGGGGGCAGCTGGGTAGCTCAGTGGAGTGAGAGTCAGGCCTAGAGACAGGAGGTCCTAGGTTCAAATCTGACCTCAGCCACTTCCCAGCTGTGTGACCCTGGGCAAGTCACTTGACCCCCATTGCCCACCCTTACCAATCTTCCACCTATGAGACAATACACCAAAGTACAAGGGTTTAAAAAAAAACAACAAAAAAAACTGGAAACCCATTGAATCATGGAAAATGTAGTTTCCAAATCCCCTAAACGTTCACAGGAAGTTTGTCATATATCTAGATATTTTAAAACTCAAATGAGCCCCAAATACCTCTCAATGGAACCCCCTCAAATTCCAAATAACACATTTCCCCCCTGAGATCCGGCAAAAAAGACTGGTCTTTTTCAGTGGATCTTACAAACACAGTCAACTTCTAAATTACAGGAATTTGGGGATAAAAGAAAAGAGGAAAGAAACTAGCCACATTAACAAAAAACCAATTTGGGGCAGTCCCCTATTGGCATAAGAGTGTACATTTAAGGCAAAAGGAAGTCAGCCTAACTTACCCACGTGACAATTCAGAGGGAAGCCGCCTGAGGTCTTACCAGAGATCCTTCTACACCAAGTTCAAAGCACCAACTGCCTCCGAAGGAAGTTTGTCATATATCTAGATATTTTAAAACTCAAATGAGCCCCAAATACTTCTCAATGGAACTCCCAAAATTCCAAATAACACAATCCAAAGTAAGGCCACAAAGATGGTGAAGGCCTTCAAATTCATGCCATATGGAGATCAGTGGGGAGAATTACAGATATTAAGCCTACAGAGACTACTTGTTGGGACAGATAAGATATTATAATATTTGAGGGATAGTCATATGGGAGAAATATTAGGTTTATTCTATTTGATTCTAGAAGGGAGGACCACAGGGGCAATGGATAAGAAGTCATGAAGAAGCCAAGTTGAACTTCATGTCAGGAAAACCTTGCCTACCTAAAATGAATTAATGTATATTAAATAAATATACATTTGAAAATACTTTGCAACTTTTTGTTGTAGAGTCATTTTCAGTCATGTCTGACTGTGAACCCATTTGGGTTTTTCTTGGCAGAGATACTGGAGTGGTTCTCCAGCTCCTTTTACAGTTGAGGAAACTGAGACAAAAGATTAGATTGACTTGCCCATCCAGTAAGTATCTGATCCTGGAGTGGTTCTCCAGCTCCTTTTACAGTTAGGGAAATTGAGGCAAACAAGAATTAGTTTTTCTTGCCCAGCCAGTAAGTATCTGATCCTGGAGTGGCTCTCCAGCTCC
>NW_025346352.1:0-1299 GCF_016433145.1 Gracilinanus agilis | reverse complement strand
GGGTTGGCAAGGGGTAGGGGGGCGGCATGAAAGAAATAATCACAACGAAACTGAAAGAGGAAAAAAAAGTGAGAAGAGGCTCAACTGAGGGTGGCAGTGGGATATTGGGTTAAGGAAAGGGGAGACCAGTCGGCCTCAAGGAAACGGGAGCGAGCGCGGAGCGCGTTGGTGCATATTTGAGATTGGGGTGTTGGGGGTAGGCTGGTGTGTGGGGTGGGGGGAATCCTGACAAATGTACAGCTGTCATGCAGGAAACAAAGGCTTTCTGGAAGGGCTCCCGGACCTCTGCCGCTGCTGGCGCCCGAACCAATGAGCTGGGAGAACAGAGAGGTAGCCCCACCTCCGCCTGCCTGGCTGGGGTTCCTCTAGCCGGGGATGGATTGAGGAACAGAGGCTGGGCTGGGAGCCAAGTTGCCTGTAGGAGCTCAGTGCCTGGGAAAGCTTCCTTCAGATCTGGCTGGCTGGCTGTGCACGAGTGGAGAGGCTGGACTAGAGAAGACACTGAAAGTTTCTCTGCCCCTTACTGTAGGGGTCAGAGAGGGGATCAGCGGACGGATACCAGCAGGTAGGCTGCGCACCGCCGTTAATCGCTGCTCTTGGAAAAAGAAAAAAAGGCTAAACAAAATTTTTCTTCCGTCTCAAAGGCGAAGGTGGGGGGAGGTAAGGTCTGGGCAATGTGGGATCTAGTTACCTCTGTTAAGTCTTTGGCTGCTTCGAATAGTGATCTCGCCTGTTCTGAGGGCAGGCGCGCTCTTCTCTGTAGGTCGGTGCGTCTCCCTGATCTGCCTTATCTGTATGTGTGAGCCTGTCTGTCCATCTGTCAGTGCCAATCCGTGTGCCTGAATGTGCTCAATCTTTCCCCAACCTCAAGACTAACCTTATTCCATAAAAGTACTTGGGTGACATTGGCAAAGCGTCTAGAGCTCAGACCCAGGATGTGCGTGGTGGGAGTCAGCTGCAGAGGGGAGCCTAAGGACAGCTGGAGGGTTAAAGTGACTTGAACTTTACCGGCTGGCCATGGTAGTTGTCTTCTGAGAACGAGTGCAGGTGAGAAGGACCAGGACTGCTTGGAGAGCAGGCTTAGGGACTGTCGGCGATCTTGGCTCTTTCTGGGAGAACATGTTAAGAAAAAGGGCAAGGAATCAGGACGACTTTCCCAGACCTTCAGGTCAATGGATAGGTCAGCAGTCAAAGGGGTGGGGGGCACAGAGTCAGAGACAGAGACTACGGAGACAGAGACAGAGAAGAAAGGCAGAGACAGAGAAAGGAATAGAGACACACAGAGACAGAAAGGGCTGA
>NW_025346351.1:0-8882 GCF_016433145.1 Gracilinanus agilis | reverse complement strand
TCTCTGTCTCTCTCTGTCTCTCTCTCTCTCTGTCTCTCTCTCTGTCTCTCTCTGTCTCTCTCTGTCTCTCTCTGTCTCTCTCTGTCTCTCTCTGTCTCTCTCTCTCTCTCTCTCTCTCTCTCTCTCTCTCTCTCTCTCTCTGTCTATATCTCTCTCTCTCTCTCTCTGTCTATCTCTCTCTCTCTGTCTCCCCCCAAACGTGGCTACGAAAGCTGGTTTGTCCTTTTCTTTCTTCTGCTTCCTGTGATTACTAATAAATCTTATGAAATAGGATACTTGGAGTTATTGGATATTTAAGTTAGACAGGGTCAAGATTTTCCTGGATTTGAATACTTGACAATATGTGTGACATTGGGCCTCTGTCTGGCTCCCATCTCCAACCACACCACAGGGGCTTGGGATAGTCTTTTTCTTTAAAAGTGACCAAAAGGTGAGTGGACGCTAAGTGGACCCCTTTCTCCATCAGGCCTCCCCTCTTGCTCCCTCCTTCAACCATTTGGATGAGTGCTAAGGAGGATACTCAGCAGGACAGTCATTTGGTAATAGTCATGAGTTCCTCCAAGGCAAAGTCCAACTATGGTCTTCCTGGGGCTCCCAGTTCTCTCTTGGCTGGCTCTTATCCTGTCAAAGACTAACCTGTGGCTGCTGGCTCCTCTTCTCCCTCTAGCATCAAGGGCTGGTTATGGCTACTCCTGGGAATCTTTAGAATCTGTAGAACTTCTTCCCAGCCTAGGGAACAAGGGAAAAACAGCTTTTAGCAGCTACTCCATGTGCCACAAATAAAAATCAGACAAGAAAGAGAAAGATGACTAAAAAGACAGGAATAAAATTCAGTCTTTCAAAATCAGAATTCAACAACTAAAAGTAAATGGCTTCACAAGGCAGCATGAATCTATAAAACAAAATCGAATGAAAAAATTGAGGAGAATAGGAAACACCACAGTGACAAAATCTCAGATTTGAAAATCAGATTCAGGAGAGGCAATTTGAGAATTACTGGACTACCAGGAGACCATGACAAAAGGAGGAGCCTAGACAGCATCCTACAGAAATTATCCAAGAAAACTGCCCTGACTTTCTCCAGCTAAATGGGAAAGTGGAGATTCAAAAATCCACAGATCACTTCCTACATTTAATCCCCAAGTGACATTAACCCAGAATGGTATAGCTGAATTCAACAACTACCAGACCAAGGAAAAAATATTACAAGGTGCTAAGAAGTCATTCAGATACCATGGAACCACAGTTAGGATAACACAGAATCTGGCTGTATATACACTGAAGGACCAGAAGGCATGGAATATGATATTCTGCAAAGCAAGGGAAGTAGGCCTACAACCAAGAATCAGCTACTCGGCAAAACTGATTATATTCTTGCAGAGGAAAGTTATAGTAATTTCATAAAACAGAAGACTTGCAAGCATTCATGAAGAAAAGATGGGAAATCAAGGGAATCAACAAAAATGTAATTAAAAGAGGGGGAAGAAAACCAAAAAACAAAAACTTTCTTTAAAAGATCAAATAAGTTGAAATGATTTGTATTCCTATAAGAAAAGATGCAATTTGTAACTCTTAAAAATTGTTATCATCATCAGGACAGCTAGAAAATGTATACTTAGAGGGAACCATGAAAAATATTCTATCTAGTCCATGTACTCAATCTAGTGGTATCTGTTCTGTGAGCTTACTCTCCTCCATCTCTGTGTTCTATCTCTTCTATAGGTTCTTCCTAGTTTATACATCTGTCTTTAGTATCTATATTTCTATCTGATCTCTCTGTTCTAACCATTCTACATTCTACATTCTAGGTGCTCTCTCTGTTCCATGTGCTCTACATGTTCCATCTATTCTCTATAACTGTTTGATTACCTTTTGTATCTTTGTTCTATAAGATTAATGAGTTCTTTCTACTCTGTGTGCTATCTATTCCATATGTTCTGTGAGCTCTTTTACATCTCTGTTCAATCACCTATCTTTAGTATCTATCTGAACTCTGAGCTCTCTCTCTCTCTCTTCCATCTATTCTATGTGTTCTATGTGTACTATCTATCAATCTTCATATTCTTTCTGCTCCATCTAGTCTATCTGCTCTGTGAGATCTCTCCTTTCCATCTTTCTGTTCTATCTCTTCTATATGTTCTTCCTATTTTATCCATCTATCTTTAGTATCTATATTTCTATCTGATCTCTGTTATAACCATTCTACACATTCCATTTATTCTATGTGCTCTCTCTGTTCCATGTGCTCTACATCATCCATCTACTCTCGAAAACCATTTTCTACCTTTTGTATTTGTGTTCCTTTGTGATTTGTGTTCTTTCTACTCTGTGTTTGTCTATTTCATCTGTTCTGTGAGCTTTCTTCCATCTGTGTTCTATCATCTATCTTTAGTGTCCATATGTTCTATGAACTCTACGTTTCAATCTATTCTATCTGTTCTATTTCTTGTATCTGATCTGTATTTTATTTATCCTTCCTTTTTAATGTGCACTACCTCTTCATTCAATTCTATTAACCTCTTTAGTATCTAGTTGTTCTATCTGATCTCTTCTATTTATTCTAACTTCTCTTCATCTATCTTTTTATTTAGGTATTCTGATCTGTGTTCTAGTCTATATAATTCTAATCTGTACATCTATGAGTTCTGTTTTCTGATCTCTCTTCAATCTATTCTAATGTATGTGTGTACTGCTTATCCATCTGTATATTCTGTCTATTCCATCTTGTCTATCTGCTCTGTGAGCTCTCTCTTCCATCTCTGTGTTCTATCTCGTCTATGTGATCTTTGTATTCAATTTTGCTATTTTTAGTTTCTATATGTTCTATATGATTGCTCTATCCTAACCAATCTACATGCTCTGTTTTAAGTCTAATTTATCAATTCTATGAGCTTTAGCTCTTCCATCTATTCTATCAATTCTATGCTCTCTTCCTCTTCCACCTATTCAGTTATATCTTTTGTATGTGTTGTATTCTCTGTGTTTTATCTATCCATTCTATATCTTTTATCTCTTCTATGTGTTTTGCCTCTACTATTTATTCTACCTGTTCTGTTTTCTATCTCTTCCATCTATTCAAACTTTTCTAACTTTTGAGTCTGTCTCCTATCTGTCATTTTTTGTTCTATCTCATCTATCTATTTCATGTGCTCCATCTATTGTTATCTATTATATGTGCTCTTTCCTTTCCATGTTCTCTACCTCTTCCATCTATTCTCTATAACTGTTCATCTAATGTTTGTATCTATGTTCTGATTCATGGGTTCTTTCTACTCTCTCTGTTATCTACTCCATCTGTTCTGTGAACTTTTTCCATCTGTGTTCCATTATCTAGCTTTACTATTTATATGTTCTATGAGCTCTAACTTTTCCAGCTATTCTTTCTGTTCTATCTGTTCTGCGTTCTATCTATCCTTCCCTTTAATGTGCTCTACCTCTTCATTAATTCTAACTTGTTCTGGCTATTCATCTCTTTTTTAAGTGGATATTTTATCTGATTTCTTGTATTTATTCTAACTTCTCTTCATCTATCTTCTTATCTATGTATTCTGTTCTGTGTTTTACTCTATGTATTCAAATCTATACATCTATGTGTTCTATCAGTTCTCTGAGCTCTCTCTCTTCCATCTATTCAATGTGTTCTATGTGTAGTGTCTGTCCATCTTTATATTCTGTTTTTTCGATCAAGTATATCACTCTCTTCCATCTCTGTGTTCTATCTCTTCTATAGCTTCTTCCTATTCTTTATATCTATCTATAATATCTACATGTCTTACCACTCTACAGATTCTATTCTATTCTATTTGCTCTTTCTGTTCCATGTGCTCTACATCTTCCATCTCTTCTCTATAACTGGTCATTTACCGTTTCTATGTGGTCTATTTGATTCATAGGTTCTTTCGACTCTGTGTGTTATCTATTCCATCTTTCTTCCATCTGTGTTCTATAATCTATCTTTACTATTTATAAGTTCTATGAGCTCTGTCTTTTCGATCCATTCTATGAGTTTTTCCTGCTCCATTTATTCTACCTGTTCTCTGTTCCACCTCTTCCATCTATTCTATCTCTTCTGACTTTTGTTTCTGTGTTCTATCTGTTCTTTTAGTAGTATCTCTTCTATCTATTCCATATATTCCATCTATTGTTAGCTAATTCTGTAAGTTAACTCTCTTCTATCGCTGTATTCTATCTCTTCTATGGGTTTTTCCTAATATATAAATCTGTCTTTACAATCTATATTTCTATCTGATTTCACTGTTCTAATCATTCTACATGTTCTATCTACTCTATGTGCTCTACTTCTTCCACCATTCTCTATAACTGTTCCTCTACCTTTCGTATCTGTGTTCTATTTCATTTATGGGTTCTTTTTACTCTCTGTGTTATCTATTCTGTCTTTTTCTGTGAGCTCTCTTCCATCTGTGTTTTAGCATCTATCTTTAGTATCTATATGTTCTATGAGCTCTATGTTTTCCATCTATTCTATGGCTTCTGTTTCTATCTGTTCTGTGTTCTATCTATCCTTCCTTTCTAATGTGCTCTATCTTTTCATTCTCTTCTAATTTGCTCTAGCTATTCCTCTGTTTTGTATCTACATGTTCTATCTGATCACTTCTATGTATTCTAACTTCTAGTCATCTATCGTTTTATTTATGTCTTTTGAACAGGGTTCTAGTGTATGGATTCTAATCTATACATCTATACATTTTATCTGTTCTCTAAGCTCTGTCTTCCATCTATTCAATGTGTTCTATGTGTAGTATCTATCCATCTTCATAGTCTGCTTCTTCCATCTAGTCTATTTTCTCTTTGAGCTCACTCTCACCCATCTCTGTGTTCTTTCTCTTCTATGGGTTCCTCCTATTCTTTCCATCTATTTTAGTATCTATATGTTCTATGTGATCTCTCTGTCTACATGTTCTGTGTTTTGTCGAATTTATCTATTCCATGACCTCTGCGTTTCCATCTATTCTATCTGTTCTGTGTTCTCTCTATTCAATGTGCTCTTCTTCTTCCATCTCTTCTGTTATATCTTTTGTAGGTATTGAATTATCTGTGTTTTATCTATCCATTCTACATGTTCTAGCTATTCTATGTGTTTTACCTGTTCCATTTATTCTACTGTGTCTGTGTTGTACCTCTTCCATCTATTCAAACTCTTCTATCTTTTGTTTCTGTGTTCTATCTGTTCTTTTGAGTTCTCTCTCTTCTATCTATTCCATGCACTCCATCTATTGTTATCTGTTCTGTGACTCTACTCTATTCCATCTCTGGGTTCTATCTCTTCTAAGGTACATCCTTTTCTATCCATCTCTCTTTAGTATCTATATTTCTAATGGACCTCTCTGTTCTAACCCTTCTACTTATTTTATCTATTCTATGTGCTCTCTCTGTTCTATGTACTCTTCATCTTACATTTATTTTCTATAACTGTTCATCTTACTTTTGTATCTGTATTCTATCTAATTTATGGTTTTTTTCTACTCTGTATGTTTTCTATTCTATCTGTTCTATGAGCTTTCTTCCATCTGTGTTCTATCATCTACTTTACTAGCTATATGTCCTATGAGCTCTATCTTTTTCATCTATTCTATCTGTCCCCTTTCTTCTATCTGTTCCATATCCTATTTATTTTTCCTTTTTAGTGTGATCTACCTCTTTGTTATATTCTAACTTTTTCTAACTATTCATCTCTTTTGTATCTAGTTGTTCCATCTGATCTCTTCTATGTATTCTAACTTCTAGTCATCTATCTATTTATCTATGTATTCTGATCTGTGTTCTAGTCTATGTATTCTAATGTATACATCTATGCATTCTATCTGTTCTATGAGCTTTCTCTCTTCCATTTCTTCTCTTTCATGTGTTCTTTGTTCTATCCATCTATTTTCAAATATATATTCTATATGTTCTATCTATTCTTTGGGTTCAAACTATCCATTCTTCATGTTCTATCCATTCAGTGTATTCTATCTGTTCCATGTCCACACCACTTTGTCTATTCTATCTGTAAGGTGTTCTATTTTTCTTCATTCTCTACCACTTCCATCTGTTCATTTATTTTTGTATCTCTCTGTTCTATCAATGTTCTATCTATTCTGTGTTCCATATGTTCTATCTATTCTTTTGATTTTCTATGCATTCCTTCTGTTCTATGTGCTCTGCCTTTTCCATCTACTCTAAATTTTCTATCCATTTATCTTTTCTATCTATATGTTCTATCTGACCTCTGTGTCCTATCCATACTAAGGATTCTTTCTATTTTATGTGCTTTCCATTCTACCTGTTCTATCTATTCTTCGTATTCCATTTTTACCTATCATTTATGTCCTATCTCTTCCATCAGTTCTGTTCTGTGTTCTATCTGTTCTATGTCTATCTTGGCTTTGTGTCCTATCCATTCTGTGTTCTATTTTTCCTAACAATCCATATATCTGTCCCCTTCTGTGTGTTCTCTCTGTTCTCTATCTTTTCATCAATTCTGTTTTATGTCATATTTGTTCGACCTATACATCTATGTGTTGTAAACATTCTGAATCCTCTACCCCTTCCATCTCTTCTAACTGTTCTATTAATCCATATATTCTATTTGTTCTATGTTCTATCTATTCTGTGGTGTCTGTTCTACGAGCTCTGTCTAGTATATCTGTCCTATGTGTTATATCAATCCATTCCTTATTATCTAATATTAATGTTCTATTTGTTCTAACTATCTATCCTTTTATTGATGTGTTATATCTATCCATTTATATGCTCTATCTGTTCTATGTTCTCCTTGTACCCATTTGTTCTATTTCTTCCATCTCTTCTATTTCTCTCTTCTATGTGTTGTTATATGCCTTCTGTTTTTATCTATCCATCTATCTTTTATTTCTATGTGTTCAACTTCTATCTAATCATCTGTGTTTTCTGTCTGTTTTACGTTCCCTCTCTTCCAACTACCTATTCTATCTGTTCTCTGTGTTCTATCTGATCTATTTCTCATCTATCTGTTCTATCCATATACCCATTCTGGATTCTCTCTCTTTTATGTGTTCTCTCTTCTATCTCTCCATCTATTCAATGTGTTCTAACTGTGCAACTATTTTAATTGTTCTGTTCTATGTCTTTTAGATATCCATTTAATCAGTCCACCTATGCATTCTATAGATCCATCTATTTGATTTGTTCCATTTACTTATGTTCTACCTATCCATCTCTTCTATCAATGTATTCTATCTAATCTATCTGTTTCATCTATCTATATCTTCTACTGTTCTGTGTGTTCTCCCTATTTATCTACCCTTGCTGTTCTCTGTTTCATCTACCCATTCATCTAGCCTACATTTCCTGTTTTGTGGACTCTCTAATATCTGTTCTATCTATCGATCTAATCTATGTGTTTTATCTTTCTGTTCTACCTTGTGATATTCTGGCTTTTAATCTACTCTGCTAGATAGAACACATAGCTGGATAAGTAGAACATACAGATCTGCTAGAACACGGAATACAGATGATTAGATGGAACAAATAAAATATAATATCTGCAAATCTTTGCCCCAGAATTGTTGTAACCCTCAAAGATGTTTCTTCTCTTTTCTCTTCTCTCCTTTTTCCCTCTCCTGCACTTTTCCCACTTTAAGAAATAACCACAAGTACTTAACACCTCAACATTTCCAAAGCATTCTATCAGTATCTCATTTGACCCTCAGAACTAGATAGGCTCTATTATTATCTCCAGTTTACAGATGAGGAAACTGGGGTCAACCTGTACAAATTGGCAGAAAGGGGAAATGGAAGGAGGCTGAGACTTGAGTCTAGCAAGGGAAATACTGGATCAGACAAAAGGAAATTGGAGTTTTTAATGACAAGCAGAACAATAGGTAGTTGACATAATATGGAGCTACTGAAGCTTCTTGAGAGGGAGAATGGCATGGTCAGCTCTGAGTTTTAGAAACAGCTGGGTGGCTCAGTGAATTGTGTAAGTGTTAAAATTGATGGTTTGGCTAAATATATAAAAATTATACATCTTTTATTCATAAAGTAGGGAAATACACAAGGGTAGACAGGACATTGACCTATCTAACTAAATACTGTTCCAGTTCAAGACTTGTTAACCTTCCATCAGAATTAAACTATCTCAAGAAGGGGAAAAGCACCAATCAACTCACCAAAAACAATGACTGGAGCTGAAGGTGACTCCTGAGGCTGACTTTCTTCTCTAAATCAACCAATCTTGTAATCAGCCTCTCAGAACTCAGCTGAACCACTCCTTAGACAACAGACATTCAGCCCTTACATGGGGCCACACGAAGCCTTTCTTGCCAGCTTGGTGGGGCCTATGAAAGTTTCCACTCTCTGGACATACCTGCTAATTTCCCAGAGTCATTACCCACCCATCATGATACACTAATATGAAGTCATTAATAAAAATAAGAGAAAGATAATATGATGTATTGAGTATTACAGGAGAGGAGAGTCAAGCCTTCAAGTCAGGAAGACCTCAGTTCATGTCTTACCTTTGTATGACTTTGGGTACTTCTTGTGCAGCCCTTTAAGACATAGGAGGGTTAGATAGAATTTGATGTCCTAATGGATCTAGCTACTTTTCCCTCTCAGGATTAATTCCACTGAGAGTCAGGTTTAAGAATTCCTTTTTAAGCTCTCTTCCTCTCCTTCTCATAATAGTATTCCTCCCCTACCCTTCCCATACCCGTTTTGTGTGGTATAGATTATTCTATTTTTCTTATTCATTCAAGTTACTCTTGGTGTCATCTTCTATTCCCCCCCTACAACTTTCCCCCCAGATCATCTTCATCCATTTAGTACAACAACTTCTCCTTATTACTAATTCTTCTAATTACTATAATAGTGACTACAATTTTTTTAGAATTACACATAAT
>NW_025346350.1:0-2281 GCF_016433145.1 Gracilinanus agilis | reverse complement strand
AAATGAAGAAGAACCTGGAAGCCCAGCACAAGGAACTGGAGGAGAAGACAAATTAGCTACACCAGGTAGGTTATAATGGCCAGTACAGTGTCTTCTGCGGGGATGGCTGGGAAGCTGATAGGGAGAGACAGCCCTGGACCAAGAGCAGTTTGTCAGACTCCTGAACTCCATCATCAGCCTCTGGGGCCCCTTACACCCACACTAGGCCCAGGGAATGACTCAATCTAGAATAAAAGAATCCTGTCAACCATAGATTCTATGACTCCTTCCCTCCCTCAATAGGAAATCTGGAGGAACTAGGGCTGTGATTCCAACCTCCTTCCCACCCTTTTCTCCCCTCTGAAGATTGGTTTGCCAATAAATTTTCATTTATGGAAAGCCCAACCCCTTTACTGCCCAGTGATGGATGGTTCTTCTCTAAATGGTGATTAGGAATACAAGATTGTAGATTCAGAAGGGGCCTGAGAGGCCATCTAGGAGGTCATCACCCCCTCTTTAAAAAAAAAGAAGCCAAGAGAGCCAAGTGGCCACCCAGACCAGAATTCTATCGCTTGTTTTAAAGCCTACAGACAGAGTCAGCCTTAAGGATCATTGGAGTAGATGGCATTGCAGGGTGCCAGGAAAGACCCATCTGTTCCCTGCATTCCCCATGGCAAGGCTTTCAATCAATAAACATTTATTAAGTATCTACTATGTGCTGGCACTGTGCTAGTGCTCGGGTCTCAAAGAAAGGGAAAGAAGACAGGTCCTAGCCCTCTAGAAACTTAGAGGACTAACGGGGAAGACAACATGTCAATAGAAGTGAAAAGCAGGGGCGAGGGTTCGGGGGCAAGATGGATTCTTGAAGCTGGCTGGGAGATGAAGAAAATGACCTTGTCAATGCTGTTTATCAATCGATACCAGACTCCCTCCTTAAATGGGGGATTTGGGAGGCACTCTCCAATCACCACCCTCTCTAATCAGCGTGCTAGCCAATAAACTTCTTTCTAATTTCTTTAGCTAGACCAAGGGGTTGTTATAGAAAAAGTACTGTAGGCAACATTTCTTTGTATCTCCAAAATATAGCACAGGGATATCCCTCTGGCTACACTTTCAATAAATATTTGTTGAATGAATGGATGCACGAATTCATGATGGAATGAATGGATAGATAGATGGATGGATGGATGAACGGATGGATGAATGGATGGACACATGGCCCTTTGCAGTTTTCTGTTTCAGTTTGGTTGGTCATCAGCTTTAGAGCTAGAACAAAATCTCTGGAAAACATCCAAATAAACTCGACATTTTATAGATGAGAAAACTGAGGTGCAGAGAAGGGTTATTTAAGGTCAGTACATCAGTGTCAAGGATCTATGATTTCATAGGTGTGAGAACCTGCTCCCACCTAAAATTAGACTCATCTTAATGGATGAATGTTAATGAATTTACTTTACTCAAAATAAGCAGCAGAGCCAGCATCTGAACCCAGATTTTTGTATTCTAGATGCATGCTATTTCCATAACACCAAAGTGACCAACGGCCTTCTGCCAACACTTTATAACTTGCCATCACTTCCTTCTTTGTGGGTCCCACAATGGATATGGATATTATTAAAGGGGAAAAGTGAGCAAGAAAAACCTTTGCAGAAGGGATCATTACTCAAGAGATAATAAATGGATCAGGATGTTTCCCCAAAGGTCAGTCTGTTTTGAGTTAAGTCAGGAACATGTGACTGCTTCCTTGCTTTCCCCCTTCACTGCAGGTATTTAGAGATGGACCTTGTGCCTTGTCTCTTCCCACCAACTTTGGGGATGAGACCATCCATCCATTAGTCATGAATGCTTATCAGTTGGGTACCTGCCCACATCACCATCCTGTAGTATTAGGCCACAGTGGCCTCCACAGGGCACTAACCACCTGCTTACAAGAAGATGGAATCATAAATAATACGTTCTCATCCATCCACAAAATAGAAACTAACTCCACATGCTACATGGTCTCTTTTTCCTGGAGATAAAGTCTACATTCAATAAAACATAATCCCGTAAGAGCAGGGGTTGCCATTTTTGTCTTTGTCTCCTCACTACTTAAGCCAGGGCTAGTCCCATTTTAAGAGCCCGTATCCATGACCTGATTATCGTAGGGACCTCTCAAAGAGGAAACATCCTCTACCAACACAGATTGCTGCTTTCTCTTAAGAGAATTATCTGGCCCACTGAGGACTTAAGGGACTTGCTCAGGGGTCATTCAGCCAATATGTCAGAAGTAGGACATAAACTCAGGATATCTTCAATCCAT
>NW_025346349.1:0-3175 GCF_016433145.1 Gracilinanus agilis | reverse complement strand
CTGTCTTACCTTAGGTCTCTCAAATCCATGTTGCTGTCTTTCTCTCCACCCCCCTTCTCCTCTCTGCCATTTCTCTTCCTCTCCATGTCTCTGTTTCATTCTGCCTCTCTCCCTTCATCCCACTGTCTCACATCTCTTCTTTCGCATCCTCTCTCACTTTCTTCCTCATATAGATTTATTCATTTCTCTTCTTTCCAACTCTCTGTTCTCCATCACTTTCTGGCTATATCTGTTTCTTTTTCTCTTGGTCTCTTTCTCCCTCTTCCAGTGTCTTTCATTCTGTTTCTTCTGTCTCCCTCACTTCCTCTTTCTTTCTCTCACTATATCTCTCTGACTCTTTCTTTCTGTCCTTGCCCCATTATCTTTCTCTGTATGTCTATGTCTATTCTTCCCCTTCTTTCTCTCTCATTCCTTCTGTCTCCCTCACCTCTCAATTTGTCACTCTATCTCTCTTTCTGTCTGTTTCTCTGATTTTGTCTCTGTCTTTGTTTACATCTCTCTTTCGTCCATGTCTCTACTCTTGACTATCTCCCTATCTCTGTAACTCTGTTTGTCTCCCTGTCTTTCCTATACCTGTCATTCTATCTCTCTCCCCCCCTTTCTTTTTCTCTTTTTCACATCTCTCACTTTGTTCTCTTCCTCTATGACTCATCCTGAACCTCTCTCACTCTCCTTCTCTCATTCTTTTGCCTTCTTCACTCTCTATCTCTGTCCCTCACTGATGCATCTATATGTATCTTTGACTGTGACTCATTCTCTCTCTATCTTCTTCTCTCCTTTTCTGTGTCTCTATCCCTCTATGTCTCTTTCCCTCTATCTCTATTTCTCTCTCTCCCTCTCTGTGTCTTATCTGTCTTCTTGGACTTTGTCTTTCTCTTTACATGTACATACACATCTCTGAATCTCACCTTCATTCTCCCTCTTTCTCTTTTCCTCTCTATTTCTCTCTCTATCTTTGTAATCTCTGGCTTTGTTTTTCTATATCTCTTACTATGTTTCCTAAATCTCTAATCACTTCTTCTGCCTACCTTTCTCAGACTTGTTCTGTGTCTCTCCCTCCTCTTCTGTCCATCTCGCCTCTCCATCCATCTCTAAATCTGTCTGTCTTCCTTTCCCTCTATTTCTATCTCGCACTCCTCCTCTGTCCCTCTTTAGATCTCTCTCCATTTCTCCTATCTCTCTGTATCTGTCTCCCTCTCTCCATTTCTTTGTTTTTCTTTTAAATTTAAACAATTATTAATATTCATTTTTAACATGGTTACATGATTCATGCTCCTACTTTCCCCTTCACCCCCCGCACTTCCCCAACCCATGGCCAACGCACATTTCCACTGGTTTTCTCATGTGTCCTTGATCAAGACCTATTTCCAAATTGTTGGTAGTTGCATTGGTTTGGTAGTTTCGAGTCCACATCCTCAATCATGTCCACACCAACCAATGCGTTCAAGCAGTTGTTTTTCTAATATTTTTCCTCTCCTACAGTCCTTCCTCTGAATGTGAGTAGCGTTCCTTACCATAAATCCCTCAAAATTTTCCTGGGTCATTGTATTGCTGCTGGTACAGAAGTCCATTACATTCGATTTTACCACAGTATATTAGTCTCTGTGTACAATGTTCTTCTGGCTCTGCTCCTTTCACTCTGCATCAGTTCCTAGAGGTCTTTCCAGTTCACCTGGAACTCCTCCAGTTTATTATTCCTTTTAGCACAATAGTATTCCATCACCCGCATATACCACAGTTTGTTCAGCCATTCCCTAATTGAAAGACATAACCTCCTTTTCCAGTTTTTTGCCACCACAAAAAGCCCAGCTATAAATATTTTCATACAAGTCTGTTTATCTATGATCTCTTTGGTGTACAAACCCAACAATGGTATGGCTGGATCAAAGGGCAGCCATTCTTTTATAGCCCTTTGAGCATGATTCCAAATTGCCAGCCAGAATGGTTGGATCAGTTCACAACTCCACCAGCAATGCATTAATGTCCCAATTTTGCCACATCCTCTCTAGCATTCATTACTCTCCCCTTCTTTCATTTTAGCCAATCTCCTAGATGTGAGGTAATACCTCAGAGTTGTTTTGATTTGCATTTCTCTAATTATTAGAGATTTAGAACACTTTCTCATGTGTTTATTGATACTTTTAATTTCTTTACCTGAAAATAGCCTATTCATGTCTCTTGCCCATTTTTCAATTGGGGAATGGCTTGATTTTTTTATACAATTGATTTAACTCCTTGTATATTTGAGTAATTAGACCCCTGTCAGAGTTTTTCATTATAAAGATTTTTTTCCAATTTGTTGTTTCCTTTATGATTTTGACTAAATTGTTTTTGTTTGTACAAAAGCTTTTTAGTTTAATATAATCAAAACCATTTAATTTACATATTGTAATTTTCTCTAACTCTTGATTGGTTTTAAAGTCTTTCCTTTCCAAGAGATTTGACAAGTAGACTATTCTGTGTTCACTTAACTTATTTATAGTTTCCATCTTTATATTCAAGTCGTCCACCCATTCTGAATTTATCTTGGTGTAGGGAGTGAGATGTTGATCTAAACCTAATCTCTCCCATATTGTTTCCAAATTTTCCAGCAGTTTTTATCAAATAGTGGATTCATGTCCCAAAAGTTGGACTCTGGGTTTATCATACACTGTCTTGCTAATGTCATTTACCCCAAGTCTATTCCACTGATCTTCCTCTCTGTCTTTTAGCCAATACCATATTGTTTTGATGACTGCTGCTTTATATTATAGTTTAATATCTGGTACTGCTAGGCCCCCTTCCTTCACATTTTTTTCATTATTTCCCTTGATATTCTTGATCTTTTGTTATTCCAAATGAAATCTGTTATAGTTTTTTCTAATTCAGTAAAGAAGTTTTTTGGTAGCTTGATAGGTATGGCACTAAATAGGTAAATTAATTCGGGTAGAATGGTCACTTTTATTATGTTAGCTCATCCTACCCATGAGCAATCAATGGCTTTCCAATTATTTAGATCCAGTTTTATTTGTTTGGAAAGTGTTTTGTAGTTGTTTTCATGTAATTGTTGTGTTTGTTTTGGTAGATAGATTCCTAAATATTTTATATTGTCTAGGGTGATTTTAAATGGTGTTTCTCTTTCTACCTCCTGCTGCTCTAACGTGTTGGAAATGTATAGAAATGCTGATGATTTATG
>NW_025346348.1:0-2754 GCF_016433145.1 Gracilinanus agilis | reverse complement strand
CCATTACAGCCAACCTTGGGTTTATCTCAAAAGCTGGGATTTTTTAGATTTTAGAATGTTGATTTCTATGGTCATTTTCTACTGTGTTTTATGGATCCAATCTATTCCACTCGTCCCCCATTTGATTTTTTAGCTGGCACCTGATTATTTCTATGTTTATGTCTGTAGTAGAGTTGGAGATGTGATACTGCTAGGCCACCTACCTTCCAT
This sequence comes from Gracilinanus agilis, assembly GCF_016433145.1. Lineage (NCBI taxonomy): Eukaryota > Metazoa > Chordata > Mammalia > Didelphimorphia > Didelphidae > Gracilinanus > Gracilinanus agilis. Next base: position 2,544 of record NW_025346348.1, on the reverse strand, counting down.
ATTTTTTCATTGGTTCCCATGATATTCCTGACCTTTTGTCCTTCCATCTGGGACCCGAGGGTAAGAGGGGTGCACAGTCAGGAAGATTATAGCAAGGAGTGAAGAGTGAGTCAATGGTAAACCACACACCTTCACCCCGCATCTGCAGGTCCAGGTTCAGAATTTAAGCCCAAGCCAATATTCAGATTATAAGAATGTTTGCCTGGGAAAATAGAGATCTAAGCCAATCCATACCCTCTTGAAGTTTCAAACCTATTGTGAAGTCCAGAATTCCAGCCCAGGGCAGTCTGTGCTGAAGTGGGCTAATCTGTGTGGGCTCAGAGGAAGCAAGGAGTCCCCAGTCTGTGTCCATGGTGAGGACATGCATCACAGTTTGTGGTGGCTGATAGTACAAAGATGGGTCCATATCTTTCTGCCAGTGGCTCAGGATAGAGCTCCAGGACAGAGCAATCAACTGTGTGCCTGATTGGGTCAAGTACACTATGAGACCAAAAAGTGGGCCTAATCCTTGGGCTAGAATTTGATCAGCCCCTGACTTGATGAAGTTCAGAGTGAGACCAAAAGCTTATGCCCAAGCCTGAGGCAAGTCGTTTAGCTATTGTTGGGGTTGGAATGGGTGGCCACCAAAGGAACACAGGAGACAATGCAATCAAAGCAGGAGAAAGCTTTATTACCAGTGCAAGCTGGGGGAACTCAGCAAGAGAGTCCCAAGTGGTGCATTCAGAGGAGGTAATATATACGTTTCAGGGGCTGGGAGACAGGTACAGGTGTCCTGGAGCTTAACAATAGCCAGACATTCCTTAGTGGGAGTACCGTAGGAATCTTAAGGTTTGGGGTTAAGGGTTAGGTACCCTATTAAGGGAGTAGTGGTACTGTTCGATAGAGCATGGTGCTGTCAGGTTATGAGCCAAGTTATGAGCTATGAGTCTCTGGTATCTACCCTGCTCAACAGAGCATAGTGCAGTCAAGCTATGAACTATGAGTCTCTTTTTTCTGGCTACTACTTTTCCCCCTTTTCGTTTTTCTCACTGAGGAATCTTCCTCAGAGCCACATCATCATATGTGTCAGTGGAGACCATGGCCAGGGGTTGATACTGCTGCACAAGACCATGAGCTGGACAATGTTGATGTGGTCTTTAATGAACTGGACCAAGCAGTTAAGAATGCAGGGGCCTATAGTCGGGAGGAGAAATAGGAGGAGAAGGAGGCCTAAAATTGTGGAAATAAGCATAGTCAGCCCTGGAAAACAATGGAAGAGGCTTCCTATGCCCAGCCCTATCAAAATTGGATGAGAATGAGCTCTCAGGGCCCATTGTGATTGTGAGCACAGGGCAAAGGGGAGAGGCTCAGAGGTAGTGCTGACAAAGCAGCTCCCTTCCATGTAGAGCAGCTTTGTCCTGTAAGTGCCTGCTGGATCCCTCCAGCCCATTCCCAGGAGGCTTCATTGTCCTGCCTCAATTCCCTACATAGTGGGAGCAAAGGAATTTTCCTGCCTATAGTTTGTCTGAAAAATGTCTACACTAGAGTGGTACAATGTCCTATGTCGTCTCCCCCCTTCTCCAAATATCTAAGGGAATGGGGCGATGGTTTCAGCCTTCTGTAATCCCTGAGAGGAGGAGGAGAAGCTGTGGGCACAGAGTCTCCAGGGACATGTCTGCAGTGAGTGCCAGGGTCTTGAAGGCTTGGAGACTTGGCCGACACAGGTCACAAGGGGGAGCATAGAACCTAGGACTGGGGCAAAAACTAGAACACCAGATATAAAGAGAGAAAATCTAGTACAATAGAAACTGATATTAAACCTTAATATTTAGGTATCTTAGCCAAGAGACTTCATCTTCAGAAATCATCCTTGGATAGGAATTGATCCTTTTAGGAAGTATGATTCCTAAGTTGTTTGCAGAGTTGACAAGTGATGTTTCTGTTACAGAATATCCTTTTGCAAAGCTCACATTAATAGGACATCTATAAATACTTGAATAACAATATTTTACAAATAAATTTCTTTATCTCCCAGATTCTGGAGGAAATCCAGAAAGTTTTGGGTTATATTTATTTCCAAGCTCAAGATCCAAACTTCAGTTGTGGTAAATCAAAGCTGCAAGCTACAAGTCATCTATTACTAACTTCACCTACTTCTCAAAGCACGTTCCCTAACAATTTGATAATTTCCAATTATCAACCTAATAGGTTGTTTGGGGAAATGGAAACTTTAATTTTATAATTTGCCTCATATGCTGATTATGGGACTTGTCACAAAAAAAAAAACAGACAGGTAAAACATTTCCTCACATCCCAAGGGACACATAGTGATGGGGCTTCGTGTGCAGGCCAAAGCTGTCACTGGCTTATGCCATTGCTGTGCCACTCAAAGATTAGTAGTTTAGATGGTCAGAAGAGGTCCAGTCCAGGTTGAGCCCTCTAACCATCACAGAACTTTCTCTGTATCACCATTAGATCCCAGAAGCCCTCTCCTTCCTTAAAGGACAAGTCTTACCCATTACAGCTTAGAGAAATCTGCTAAGCAGCAGTCTAGAACCAATTTTC
>NW_025346347.1:0-3712 GCF_016433145.1 Gracilinanus agilis | reverse complement strand
TTAGAGTTCATTCTACACTCATTTTGAGATTATTTAAATTACACACCCAATCAAAAATTTCCTTACTTTACCAAAATATTATATAAAAATCAGCCCTACAAACTATAGAAATATAAAAGCAAAAATAAATCCATCACAGGTTAATCAGAGCTTGTAAATCTGAAAGTAGTCTCTCCTCCGTTCAGTGACCAAAAATTAAAATATCATCTAATACCAAGAAAAAATTCTAATTAAATATTCTATGATGGCAATCTCAAAATCATATAAAAACTATGACAACTTCAACTTCAAAACAATTTTTAAAAGTCTCAAATCAAAATTAACTCAAAAAATTCTCAAGATTGAAAATGCTTCTAAATTTTCCTAATTTTAAAACCTCTCACACACACCCCCCTTTGGGGAGGTTGAGATGCTGGGGATTTAAAAAAAAATTTCATTCACTTTTTAACTACTTAAACTATCATGCCTATTACTTTGTAGGAAAAAAAATGTTGCAACTGAGTCAGTTAATGTAAAGTCTGTAGATAAAAATTCTTGTGAAAATAATTCTCTTGCTTAGGCAGTTAACTTGAGATTTCCTTAACCAAATTAGTTTGGGGTACATTTTTCAATTTCCTCAAGTATCTATTTATTGGCAATAAGGGCTCCTTCATCATTGAACTTAGACCTAGTCAGTAGGTGATTTCAGTAGCATTCCCTAGTCACAAAAGTTTCCTTATCTCATTTGTTTTCTGCCTTTAGTCTTCTAGATGTATAAGCTTTACTGGTACTGGGGAGAACGTCAGTGTTCTATCTGAACCCTATTTATTAAAAATACTGCTTAGAATCTACTATTTATGTGTTTTGCTTCCCTTCCCTCTTTGACACTAATATTTTGCCAGGTTTTTCTTATGACCTAAATTCTTCCTCCTTTTAGGAAAAAGGGACCTCTAATTTGCTAACCTCATTCACAATGGCTAAAAATTTCTATTTGCGTTCACAATTTCCATATTCTAGGCCTTGCCTTTCTAAGGCTTCCTTCATCATGATTACAGAAAATTGCTAAAACAGGAGAAAAGTGGGAAGTAACTTAAAATGAGGAAGAGAGGCTCCCATAATTTGGAATATTAATGCCATGCATAAATTGGTCATGATTGGCAGTCAGTCACCTGTAGAACTTGACAGAAACAGCGTAGCCATTTCTCAGCCCTCCCATGCACCTTGTGACTGCATCCATAACCAATTTCCTCCATAGCATTTCTTTTCCCAATTATCTTCCCATACAATTTGCCCTTAAAAATGGCAATTCTCTCTAACCATGCTCAGGGTTTAAAATGAGCTTTCTTTGCTTATTAACAAATTTCTAGGCTCCATCATTTCTTTCCTGAATTCTTCTGATACTACTTTGAGACAAACATGTTCTGTAATACTGAACTAGCACTCTGGAATCTGCTGTGAATTCTCAAATCTAGCAATTATTACTACTCTCAAGCCTCTTAAAGTAAAATGCTACTATTTTAAACTTTCCCTACTTTAGCTAATATTTGGAGAATAACTCTTCCTTCTAGGTTCTCTCCTTAAGAGTCTTTGCTCAGAGTAAGTATAATTCTTAGGGTAAATAAAATGGCAAAGTTTTTTGACTGCTACAGAAATTTGAAAGGCCAAATGAGAGCAATTAAGAAAGGTGATACTTATCGGTTCCAGTGACATCTTGGGGCTCCTTCAGATTTCTCATAGGCGTCTTCTTCAGAGAATCTTTCAGGTTCGGATTCTGAGTCTTGTCCATGCTTTTGGCTCCTAAGTACCTAGTTGGTTCCTAGTCTTTAAATAAAAGGTGCTCCAGGGGGTTGTGAATAAAAAATCCCTTTGACAAGCCTTATAGCAAACTTGGCCTTAATAAGTTTTAATCACTTCACCCACACTACCGAACTGGGGTAGTAAAATGCAGGGTATTCCTAGAAATTTCTTAAGACTTTTCCCAGGTGAGAAATTCCTTTCTCTAATATCGGTCATGTGCCCATGGCCATCTATCAGAAAAATAATGCTCACAAAATAAATAAATGCCAAATCGGATTAGTTCTCTCCAATCAAAAAGTAAAACTCTTACCTATATATAGGAACTAGGATTCCCTGGTCTTTTAAAACAAAAACTAATATATTGTAATGGTTGCACTCTGGAAATTTACCTAAAAAAAAAAACCCTTCAAAAATCAGGTTATATTTCATGATTCCTTCTAAAACCCATAAAGCTTCTCTCGACCCAAAACTTTGGATTACTAAGGAAAAGCTAAAATTACCTTTAAATCAGAATACCTGTCCAATTCCCTTCTATCTTCTTACTCTGTCCTTGGCTCCAAATTACCTTTCTCTCAGCCTGGCCTCAAAAGCCTTTTGGCCTAAGGCTAAAGTGGCTCCTTCAGAGGAAAATTGTCAGTTTAAAATCCTTCTGTTTCCTTCCCATTCAAAGCCAAGCCTTTCCCTAACCATATCTTGTCATTTTACAATGACCCAATGACCAAAAATGAACCGTCTTTACTTCTGAACACACGTTAATCAGGAAAACCTCGCTCTCTGGAAACAAATAACAGCTTGAAAAAAAAAAGTGAACTTACAGCATTCAAATAACAAATTTAACATCTAGAACAAATGCACGTTGTATACAATACTTCACACATTATACCAAAACTGGGAAGAAAGAGTTAGAATTTTAAAGTTAGGAATTTCTGGACCTCCTTTTGCCTTTTGCAGGATCTCCTCCTATCCAGAGATCTCCAGCTCCGGTCCTGTCTCTTCAGCTTTTGGTAGGAATTAATTGTTAACACAACTTTAGACATTTAAATCACAAGCTTTAAGGTTATTAGTGAATCCTTTTTAAAACACATCACAAATACAATATAAGCAAAACCTCAAAGAAATGAGAAGAAATCCAGAACTTAAGTTCTTTAAGCTTCTGTGAGAAGCTCTTTTGCAAAAATTTACAACCATTTAAACTTTAAACCCTTAAACCTTGGCTTTTCAATTCATGAAGCAACTTTCTCCATTTAATCCACTTAAATGTACCTTGAGACTCCCACACTTCAGCTCAGCTTCCCATTCAAGGCTTTCAGCCCACCATTCACACCTCTGAACTCCTCTCCTTGCTTTTCTACTCCAGACTTGCTTCACCCACTTTCACATGCAACAACACTTGGGGCTTTGTAGTGGGTTGAACTAGACTCCATTTTGGCCCGCTTACCTTGGGATTGGACTTTGTCGCCATTTGCCATTTATCCAGATATTCGCATGCATTAGGTCATACTTTGAAAACACTCTTTTTGAAAATCTCTTTTGCCGCCGTATTGGTAGGTGGTTCTTCGGACTGTTGGTTATTTCCACCTCCTGGGCCTACAGATTTACTGTTTCCCATAATTCCAGACAACCCCCGGGCTGGTTCTGGTTCTGCAACTCTCCGTGGGTCCACGGACCGTTGCTTCCAACCCCCTTAATTAAAGAGTGGATCGCCCCAAATATGCGCAACCGAGTCCTTTGCTCCGAGAGCCACTTGCCTAGCCGCTCTGCTAAGCAGACTCCTGACTCAACCCCAAATGGGCTGGGTGGGTACCTCACGTCTTGGAGTCCTTGTTAGCAGGTGGCTCAGGCCGCCAGGACTTCGGATCTCGGTGGGACCTCCAATTTGTTAACTTAGAAAAAACGCGGGACTATTAAATAGTCATAAAACCACTCTTTAATCAAG
>NW_025346346.1:0-3252 GCF_016433145.1 Gracilinanus agilis | reverse complement strand
GCAGAGGGACTCTGGTGGAGCTCCCTTAGCCCTCTCCACTGTGCCTCTCCATCCTTCTGCCCAGCACTTATGTGAGATGACCCTATGCAGATAGAATATAGGAATATTCATCTCTGAGGAGATATGTCCCAATCTTTCAATGTCCTTTTCCACGAGATTTTGGAAACAAGTTCATATTCTAAACCTCTTTTGCCCTTGGCTGCCAGATCTGTTAAAGCACTGAAGAGGCCCTCTTTTGCCCCTCATTAGGATAAATGCTCTGCTCAAAGGGATGTTATTCAGCAACCTTCCTTCTCTCTGATTCCCATTGCAACTTTCTACAGCCCAAGCAGGTTGCTATGCAAGGCTTACAATACTCGCCTCTGTTTTAGTCTCTACCTTCTGCTATCAATGAAAGCCCAACTGTCACTCAGTCCCCCTCCAGACAGCCTTTCTTGATCACTGTTGCTTCAAGAGAACACTACCACACTCCCATGTCAAAAGTGCTGCCTCTCCCTAATCCTGCTTCCCCCTCCCTTACCCCTCTATTCCAGAAGTTCTCTGAGGGCAAGAAACAGGGACTTCACCTGGGCTTCCATCCCCTTGATTTCACAAATGGAAAAACCTATTGGGGAAGGTCCTGGGATTTTGCCCAGGCTTCCCCTGCTAAATCTCTGGCCTGCCCAAAGTTCAAGGGCTTTGTTTTTGCCCTTATAACACAATATGGGTTATGTACCCTAAATTCAGTGAAGGTGGTAACCATTTTCTGATTAGCCCACTAAGAGATTTTTACCCCATGCAGCTTGATCATTAGAGGAGGGAGATGCCAAAATGTAAGTCAAGCTTGGTAGGTAAGAGAAATTCTGAGTCAATTCCTAGTTCAGTGATGGTGAACTTATAGTACAGGTGCCGAAGATGGCATGCAGAGTGGTCTCTGTGGGCACTTGACCACCCTCCCTCCCCACCCCATCACTCCCCTCCAGTTTCTTAGTAGAAAGAGGGACTCAGGCAGAGCTGCTCCCTCCCCCTCGTCACAGTCCAAGGAGAAGGCCTTGAACATTCATGGGTATCAGTTGGGAACTACTTTTTACAGGTGTCCAGGGGTCTTGTGGTTTGGTGTTTAGTGGCCACTCAAACCATTCCTGATTCATTTTAACATCTGCAGGTTCTGTCTGTGGGGTTTATCTGACTGACTGCTGCCATCCCTGGAGCAGCTGGGCATGAATGGGAAGGGCCTCAGGTACCAGGACTGATGGGTTGATGACCCTCAACTGTCTGTCCAGACATCCTTCTGTCATCCCATTAAAATGCCCTATTCTTGGTATATTCTGATGTAGGTGGGCTCCAATATGGCCTCAGTCTATTCCTATTCCAGGGTCCTTCTCCATTCTCCCTCCCATTTCCTCCTTAGAAGACCTTAAAGATCCTCTCTACAGAAAGATATTGCCCACTTGAGATATATATGTATTTGTATTCATTGTTATTCTCTTCCACATACAATAAACATTAGTTTTTATGTATTTGAATATTAAATAGGTGACAATTCTTATATGATTCTTTATTGATTAATGAAAATTTTTCCATGGTTACATGATTCATGTTCTTTCCCTCCATTCCTCCAACCCCCCTCCCTTCCTCTCACCCCCCTCCCATAGCCAACAAGCAATTCCACTGGGTTTTACATATGCCATTGATCAAGACCTATTTCCATATTAATAATTAATATTTGCATTAGGGTGATCATTTATAGTCTACATCCCCAATCATATCCCCGTGAGTCCATGTGAGATGAAGCAGTTGTTTTTCTTCTGTATTTATTCTCACAGTTCTTTCTCATAGGTCCCTCAGAATTGTCTTGGACCATTGCTGCTAGTAGAGAAGTTCATTACATTGAATTGTACCACAGTGTATCTTTCTCTGTGTATAAGGTTCTCCTGGTTCTGCTTCTTTCACTCTGCCATCAATTCCTGGAAGCCTTTCCAGTTCACATGGGATTCCTCCAGTTCATTATTCCTTTCAGCACAATAGTATTCCATCCCCAACAGATACCACAGTTTGTTCAGCCATTACCCAATTGATGGGCGTCTCATTTTCAATTTTTTGCCATCACAAAAGAGCACCACTATAAATATTTTTGTACATGCCTTTTTCCTTATCTCTTAGGGATATAAACCCAGCAGCAGTATGGCTGGATCGAAGGGCAGGCAGGCATTTAAAGCCCTTTGGGCATAGTTCTAAATTGCCATTCAGATTTATTGGATCAATTCACAAATCTACTAATGCTTAGATGTCCCTATTTTGCCACATCTTCTCCAACCATACCATTTCTCATCATGAGTACACACATATTCTCTCTGAACTCATTTATATCATTCTTCATCAGTGACTATAGTATATTCTAATTTTCCCCCTTTAACTTACCAATGGCTATGACTAAAGATTCCCAGAACTTCTATTTCTATGGGTAACCAGCCAGCCCTCCTCCTCCTCTTCCTCCTCCTTCTCTTCCTCCTCCTTCTCCTCCTTCTCCTCCTCTTCCTTCCCCTTCCCCTTCTCCTCCCCTTCTCCTCCTTTTTCCTTTTCTCCTCCTCCTCCTTCCTTTTCTCCTCCTCCTTCTTCCTCTTCTCCTCCTTTCCTTCTTCTCCATCTTCCTTCTTCTATCTTCTCTTTCTCCTTCTTCATATTCCTTCTCCTCCTTTTCCATTCTTTCTCCAAAGCTCCAAAGTTTTATATTCTATGAGGTCACTATTGGCTTTCTAAGTGACCTCAAGCCAGTGATGCTTGCCTATTGGAAAGAGATCATGGTCAAAGTGTAAGGCAGCTAGGCTTGCAGGAAGAGAGAGCTGGGCTCACAGGTTCTTTCTACCTCTACCCTGCCCTTGACTTCCCTTACTCACTGTATACTGATGAGGAAACTGGACCAGACCACTTCTGAGGTCTCTTTTAGACCTCCATCCCATGGATACCTACAAACTCTTTCAAACTCAAACTGCATGGCATGGCACTGAGAAATCTATTCCAGGCTAATGTTATTCCTTTGGACAGCGCCCAACTAGGTAGTTAAATCTTTGTTCTAAGCCTGTATCTCTCCCTTCTCTCTTATTTATTCCCAGCCCTCAGGAGACCTGGAGACAACCAGAAGTTAAATTCCCACTGAGTGGAACCCAGTGAGTGCCCATGAATGGTGTCAGCAACCACCTTGGTAAGGCTGCATATCTTCTTCTGCCACCACAGTCTCATCCTCCAGTCTCTTTTCTCCCTCACAATGGATCA
>NW_025346345.1:0-1592 GCF_016433145.1 Gracilinanus agilis | reverse complement strand
TCTTCAATGAAATTATTAATTGTTTCTATGAGTTCTTCTTTAACTATATGTTTTTGGAGAATCATATTATTTAATTTCCTTTTAGTTTTTGATTTTCCTGTCCATGTGCCCTTACTGATTATTATTTTTATTGCATTATGATCTGAAAAGGTTACATTTATTATTTCTGCTCTTTTGCATTTGTTTGACATGTTTCTATGCCTTAGCAGATGGTCAATCTTTGTGAATGTACCACATGCACCTGAAAAGAAGGTGTATTCGTTTTTGTCCCTATTTATTTTTCTCCCCATATATATTTACTCTAATTTTTCTAGGTTTTCATTCATCTTTCTTATGCCTTTCTTATTCATTTTTTGGTTTGATTTATCTATATCTGATAGTGGAATATTTAGATCTCCTATTAGGACAAACTTTTTAAAGAGGGGGCCAAAGGAAAGTGTAATGAAGTAATTTAGGGAATAGAATAGAAATTTATTATGAGTAAGAAATACCTAGGGATAATAGCTTGGCCGTCAGTTTTGAACATTCTGGATTGGAATGCAGCTGAAGGGAGTGTGAACTGTCAGTGCTGGTGTGAGAGAGTTTGGAGCAGAGGTCCAGCCAGCTGTGACTCCATGAACTTGGGATCTTTGGGATTGGAGAAGCTTTAAAACAACATCTCTCAAGACCACCCTTGGTAGTGGATAGTGTCTGTTTCTGGTGGACAGTCTGCTGGCATTTTTCCCGACCTGGTATCTCTTGCATTATTGGCTTTTACAAGGAGATGGTTTCTGTTATCCTGAAGTCATCATAGGACTAGTTGTGAGAATTCCAATACCCATCTCTCTCCCTCTAGTCTTCAGTCAAGTCTGTCAACCTGACTGAAGTTGGGTTGACAGAGAAACTTCTTAGAACTCCATTTTCTTGTCTGAAATTCCTAGATATAGATATACCACTGTAATGTAGGGTTGCTGCAAGAATCCTTTGCATTTGGAAAACCAACAGAAGCAACCCTGGAAGTTAAGGAAACAGTATGTTGACCCAGTCTGACCCTGGTCTCACAGCCAAAAACCGTTGGAGCCAGGCATATAAATATTCCTGGAGAAACAATTGTGGGGCTGATTTTTTATGATCTGATCCAGACATCCTGCTATCCCCTGCATCTCCCCATTGGGCCCTGGGAGGAGAGAATTTGGGGGGAGGATAACGTGGGATTTTCGTTTCCTTAGTAGGCAGGGACAACCTAAAACCAAGCCATCACCTTCATTTGTTAATCTGCTAAATCCTTCTGCATCAGGGCAGTGAAATTCATCCCTGGCTGAGGGGCTGGTTCCCTCAGCCTGACTTCTACCTTCTGTGACCCTCCCCCATCACTGGCTTCACTCTTAGCAATTGTTTCCCAGACCTTAACCCTCTTCCCTCAGCTTACTCCTGCCTTTAATAAACTCCTTGGCCTTTATTCAAAAAGCTTCTGTTAATTCATTATAACATCAACTAGGGCCAAAGCAGAAGAGGGAAACATAATTTTCCCTTATTTCCTGAGGGCTAAACCAGGCATCCATCTTTCTCAGGAAGTGAACCAGGATCACTTCCTGTGGGCTTGGAGTTTCTCT
>NW_025346344.1:0-1009 GCF_016433145.1 Gracilinanus agilis | reverse complement strand
TAGCAGTACCAGATATTAAACTATACTATAAAGCAGCAGTCATCAAAACAATATGGTACTGGCTAAGAGACAGAGAGGAGGATCAATGGAATAGGCTTGGGGTAAAGGACATCAGCAAGACAGTGTATGATAAACCCAAAGAGCCCAACTTTTGGGACATGAATCCACTATTTGACAAAAACTGCTGGGAAATTTGGAAAACAATATGGGAGAGATTAGGTCTAGATCAACATCTCACACCCTACACCAAGATAAATTCAGAATGGGTGAACGACTCGAATATAAAGAGGGAAACTATAAATAAGTTAAGTGAACACAGAATAGTATACTTGTCAGATCTCTGGGAAAGGAAAAACTTTAAAACCAAGCAAGAGTTAGAGAAAATTACAAAATGTAAATTAAATGGTTTTGATTATATTAAACTAAAAAGCTTTTGTACAAACAAAAACAATGTAGTCAAAATCAGGAGGGAAACAACAAATTGGAAAAAAATCTTTATAACGAAAAACTCTGACAGGGGTCTAATTACTCAAATATACAAGGAGTTAAACCAATTGTATAAAAAATCAAGCCATTCCGCAATTGATAAATGGGCAAGAGACATGAATAGGCAATTTTCAGGTAAAGAAATCAAAAGCATCAATAAGCACATGAGAAAGTGTTCCAAATCTCTAATAATTAGAGAAATGCAAATCAAAACAACACTGAGGTATCACCTCACACCCAGCAGATTGGCTAAAATGAAAGAAGGGGAGAGTAATGAATGTTGGAGGGGATGTGGCAAAATTGGGACATTAATGCATTGCTGGTGGAGCTGTGAACTGATCCAGCCATTCTGGCTGGCAATTTGGAATCATGCTCAAAGGGCTATAAAAGAATGCCTGCCCTTTGATCCAGCCATACCATTACTGGGTTTGTACCCCAAAGAGATCATAGATAAACAGACTTGTACGAAAATATTCATAGCTGCGCTTTTTGTGGTGGCAACAAATTGGAAAAGGAGGGTATG
>NW_025346343.1:0-4065 GCF_016433145.1 Gracilinanus agilis | reverse complement strand
GTTGTGATCTGGTCCAACCATTCTGGAGAAACCCTACACCTAAAGGTCTATAAAATGTCATATCCCTTGACCCAGCAATACTACTATTTTGTCTATATCTCAAAGAGATCAAAGAACAAGAACAAGAATGACAAAGACCTTTATGTGCAAAAGTGTTTAGAGCAGCTTTTTTGTGGTGGCAAAGAATTAGAAATTGAGAGAATACCCTTCAGTTGTTGAGTGGCTGAACAAATTGTAGCATTTAATTATGGAGGAGTACTCTTATACAGTGAGATTTTATAAGGACGGTTTCTAAAAAGACATGGCAAGATTGATATAAACTGATGAATAGTGAAGTGACAAAGAGGCAGGTGGGTGACTCAGTGAATTGAGAGCCAAACCCAAAGATGGGAGGTCCTGGGTTCTAATCTGGCCTAAGACACTTCCTAGGTGTGTGACCCTGGGCAAGTCACTTACCCCCCATTGCCTAGCCCTTGCCACTCTTCTATCTTAGTATCAATACACATTATTGAATCTAAGATGGAAGGTATGGGTTTAAAAAAAAGTGAAGTGACTAGAACCAGAAGATCAGTATGCACATTAACAGCAATGTTACAAGGACAGTGAAAGTCTTGGTTATTCTGATCAATAGAAATGATCCAAATCAATCCCAAAATATTAACAATGAAAAACACTATCTACCTCCGAAGAAAGAACTGATGAACTCTGAGTGCAAAATTATATCTAATTTCCTCACTCTATTTTTTGTTTTCTTTTTGATATTGTTAATATGGAAATGTGTTTTGCGCAACTTCACATTATAATTGATGTTATTTTCCTCATCTTTTCAGTGGGTTGGTGAGGGGTGAATATTTTGGACAGTAAAAACAAAACAAAAAAAGAATGTTTAAAATAACTTTAAAATATTTTTAAATGAATGACCTTAAAGAAAACCTCACCCAGCTACAACCCAATTTCCTCTTTCAAGTCCTGTGCAGATATCATCTTTTCCAATAATTAAATATGATATTAAAGTCTCATAAAATTTATGGATATGATGACATCTTTGCTGCAAAATTCCATTAGCCTCCATCACTCTCTGTAAATTCTTTTTTACTATTCTGGTTCTTTCTTTCACTATTCCTCCAACCTGACACCTATTGGATGCAAGTCAGGCTCCTAAGGGAATCCTCTCAAATGCATTTCTGAGACCCTACACATTCCAAATGTTGTCTCTTGCTGCTTGCCTTTTCATAAGTGCCATGATTCTTGGAGACTTTCTCCTTTCAGAATTTTCTGACTCTCTTTTCTGATATTTCTGCTTTTGTGTAGAATATAATCTCCTTGAGAACAAAGACTTTAACAGTTACTAAGTGCCTGGTACATAGTAAATGTTTAATAAATTCTCTTTTCTCCCCCTGTCCTCTTCTCTTCTTTCTCCTCCTCATTTTCTACCTCTTTCTCTCAAATCATATATTTTTCTATAGCTAGAAGGAATCTCAGAGGTGATCTAGTGATCTAGTCCAATTCTATCACAAATAGGTCATACAGGTAGAGTCAGGATTTGAACCAAGATCATTTAGCTTCATATCCACTGATTTGAATGTCTCTTTTTGTTGTTCTTGTTTGCTATTATCACCTATTACAGTGTCTGGCATATAGTAAGCATTTAATAAATATTTACTAATTGATTGATTACTACCTTCAACTTTTTTATAGACACCATCATGGCCCAGATGAAGAGCCAGTGTTATAAAATGGTGGATGTTGGATCTCAGATTTGGAAATACTTGGATTCAAGTTTCATATCTGAGATCTACTGTCTTTGCAGCCTTACTAAGTCATTCAGTCCCTTAATGAACTGGAAATTGTCCAAGATTCTAAGTTACATAAAAGATTCTAAGTTATATCAGTGAAGGAACCTGAAATCAGAGGTCCAATCTATAGCATTCCAGTATTATACTACAAAAAAAAATCTTAAGTAAAGGTGAAACCATTAAAGATTATATAATTATATAAATAGCTAAGTTGGTCCTTGAAACTATTACTTCTGAAGTCAAGTCTGTTATGCCATAGAACTAAATCTATTCATAGTATTCTCTATACTTCCCACTACTTTCCACTGAGAGTCAGCTATGTGAAATAACCGAAAGGTTGCAGAACCTTGGAGTGAGAAGATATCTAGGTTTGAATCCCACAAAATTAAATTGATTATTGAGGGACCCCCATTTTCTTTATTATTCTATCCAGTGTTAAAAACACCAAAAAGAACAATCATTGCCTTAGTAGTCTCTGGTCTAAATTAAGCTCTGGGGTGAGGAGATATTGTCAGACAAAAAAAAGTCCTTTGTTTCCTCAAAATATCCAATGTATTATTAACTCCTCTTCCTAGACCACTTGATAGTAGAAAACCACAAGAAAGATGAGGTGTATCTTGCCTCTAATCCACATATGAGCATGAAATATTGACTATGGGACAGTAAGGTAATAAAATTACCTTTCTAAATTTGCCTTTCTCCAGATAATTCATTTATTTGTTACCTGACATAGCTGAGGGAAGGGAGAGAGAGAGAGAGAGAGATGTGGGGGGGAGGGACAAGGACAGGGCCAGGGAGAAAAGAACAGAGCAGATACACAATGGAGAGAGGACTAGGTATAGTCTGGAGACCTATCTTCATGGGTTCAAATCTGGCCTCAGACAATTGTTATTTCCATGACCTTGTACAAGTCTCTTAATTCTGTTTCCTTCAGTTTCCTCATCAGAAAAATGAGCTGCAAAAGGAAATGGCAAACCACTCCAGTATCTTTGCAAGAAAATCCTAAATGAGGTCACAAATAGTCAGATGTGACTGAAAATGACTTAACAACAACAACAACAACAACAACAACAACAAAAGATCATCAGAGTTGTATGACTTGTCTACAGAATCCGCAAAATTAGAGCCAGGACAATGAAGACACAATTTACAACTCACTTATAATATGAATGTCACTAAAAAACACACATTCCTTGGGGCAGAGGGAGCCAAGCAGAGATTTGCATTCTACTCAGCCCTTCTCAGTGACAACAATTTGTTTCTTCCATGATCTGTAAGAATTTGCTCTAGGATGAAAACTTAATTGGATGCACTAAAAGAAAAAAAACTGAGATTGTTAAGTGAATAAAATTTTATAATCCCCACCAAAGATGTGCACTTGCAGAATTAGGAAGTCAAGTTGGTATTTACTTTGTATTGAATAAAATCCTAAATGATACAAATTGTCAGAATGAAGCTACTCTAGGGAGCCTGGTATAAAATATTCAATCAAAGGATCTATGCAGTTATATTTTATCATCATTATTCTTATTATTATCATTTTAAGATTAAAAACAAACCATTAGTTTTATGATAATGTATCTTCTTATTTTCCTTTATATTTAGTGTATTTTTTTAAAAATAAGTACAATTTTAATAGAGATAGATTTTTATTGGTCTAGTGTTCAAATTAAATAAAGTCACATACATAACACTCTCCAAAGATAGGAATACTCATTGAAACAGGGCACCATTTATATAATTATTACACTGATGCTTTGTCTTATTCTATATGTTCTCATTTTTATATGTATTAGAACATAAGCTCTTTGAAGACAAGGACTGATATTTTTTCTTTGTTTTTGCTTTTTTTCTTAGTATTTTGCATATTATATGGCAAATAATAATCAATTGATAATTACTTAATGACTGAAAACAGGCCTTTCTTCTGGCCTAAGATGTGTAATGTGACAGGGCCAATAAACATTGGCTAATATTCAGATGTGGAATCTCAGAATATGGGACCTTCTCTTCATTTTTCTGCTGATGATATCTGGTATGGTAGGGAAACAGGACTGTATAAAATTGGCAAAAAATTTTTCATGTCGTCTCATTTAAATTTCAGGAAAATTTTTGTGAGTAAGTTAAATATTCTAGGTATTTTTATAGATAAGGAAACTGAGACCTGGAAAGGTTAGTGATCTATCCAGGACTTCTCAGCTAATAAGTTTCTGAGGCAAGATTCAAAATCAGATTTTCCTGATTCCAAGGACTAGATACATGACAGATT
>NW_025346342.1:0-3015 GCF_016433145.1 Gracilinanus agilis | reverse complement strand
CCTTCCTTCCTTCCTTCCTTTTCTTTCTTTTTTTTTTTTTTTGCATGATCTTATTAGGAAAAGGGTTGTAAACTATTTATTAAAAAATGCAAAATTCCAGCAAAACTGATCTTCACTGAGAAAATTCATCATTCTGATTCATGGGAGAGAGGGATATGTGTAATCAGTAAAAGCTGGTATTTTGAATGCTCAGTGAACAGATGTAGGTGCATTATTCAGTTTCCCTATTTGACTTCCGTATAAAACATACATTTTAAAATGTGATGTAAATGAGCAACTCACATCTCCCCAAATGCAAATAATTAGCTGATGATAAAATTGGCAGATAAATTTGGATACTTCAGAATGAGTTTTAAAGAGTTTGGTTAACTATTTGTCATGTCTGATGCTTATTGAATTTTCTGCCTAAAATGTTATGACTTTCCAAGTCATTCTATGTTTTCTTACTCAGAAGGAAGCTACTTCTTCATAATTTCCTTCGGCATAATCACATTTCTATTTGGAGTGGTACTTTGATATTTCTGGTGGCTTTCCTTTACTCCATGTCAACACATATAATTCTTAAGGCATGTTTTTCTAGAATGTTCCATAGAAGATCTATCCAACATACCAGAAGCAGTAGTAGGAAAACTTAATGAATGCATGTTGAGTGTAGTCCTCCATCTGTTTCCATTGTTTATCTCTAATTCTTTTTTTTTTTTTTAAACCCTTACCTTCTCTCTTGGAATTAATACTATATATTGGTTCCAAAGCAGAAGAGTGGTAAGGGCTAGGCAATGGGGGTCAAGTGACTTGCCCAGGGTCACACAGTTGGGAAGTGTCTGAGGTCAGATTTGAACCCAGGACCTCCCATCTCTGGGCTTGGCTCTCAATCCACTGAGTCACCTAGCTGCCCCCCTTTATCTCTAATTCTTAATACATGATTTACATACTTATCTTTTGGGAGATTTTGTGTTCTTTTCCTTTTAGCAGGCTTGTTTGTAGTTCTTCTAGATCTCTTTTAACTTATATCATCTTAACAGTTTTTTAATCTTTTGTTTCTTTTCTTCTAGAAATTGTAGTTGATTTTGTTGTGACTGTGTTGTTCACTAAAACATTCCTTTTAAATATTTGGGAGTTACCCTTTTTTTCCTGGTTTGTACCTTATCTATCCCTTTCTTCATGATATCTCTTTATCATTAGTGTATTCCCTTTTTCTCTCTCTCATTCTTCTAGTCCTATAGCCTTAATTGGGAAGCTTGGCCTGAGTTTTGTATGTTCAGGACCTTGATTTAGATCACAGAAAAAAAAAAAGATGGTGAGTGAAGTTCCTCTGCCTTTGAGTTAGCCATTATGGTTTATCTGCTATGTATTAGATAACACTTGGAGCTCCTTATTGTTTTTCTGTATTTAGGCCATCAGGAGGTGATATTAACAGCTTGAAAAATGAATTCTGACCCAGTCTCAAAAACAGTTTCAATTCATTAAAGGAAAAATTAATTTAAATTGCACTAGGGAGGGAAGTTGGAATATTGCTTCTAACATTTTTACAAAACATTCTCAGAGTATACATACACATATATTTTTCTGTGTATCTATATATTTCTATATGTGTATATATCTAGGTCTGTCTGTCTGTCTATCTATCTATCTATCTATCTATCTATCTATCTATCTATCTATCTCTCCAAACTCAAAACTGATCTGTGAAATGAAGAAATCTGGAGAAGATGTGGCAGAAAATGTCGACTTAAAGTAGTTTGCATAATCTAATGGTGAGCTAACATATGGAATAAGTATTAAATAGTCCTACAAACTTCTTTATGTTTGATAAGATTTAAGTATCAGTCTGACAAGTTATAAGAGTAGTTATAAGTTAAATTACTTGCACACCATGGGTCTTTTATGCATCTTAGCTTTGTGTGTATAGGAAAAAATACCCATTCCTAAATCATATTGTACATCGAGTGTCTTTCTACTCTTCACTTTTGAGGAGAAATGTAGGCAAGAGCCATACTAAGGGCATAAGTAGTCCCTGTGGCGCTGTTGTGGGTGATATAACAAGGCAAAGTTAGTGAGAAAAGGTAGCCACATGTGAGCCTTACATCGAAACCAGGCTCGCCAATGACTGAATCTGGTTCACTTGCATTCATGGCTTTGAAACAGAAAGAGGACTCTGGCAGAAAAGGGAGATGTGTTTCCCTCAGTCCTCTGGGCAAAGCAGCATTTAAATGCTAATCTTTCAAGAATTTTATCATAATATGTCATTTATATAGTATTTTGGGGTTTGCAAAACACTTCCTTCAAGTAGGGAGTGAAAGTATTGTTAACATCATTTTATGATGAATAAGCCAAATCTTTGAGATGTTAAATTATTCCATTGTTCTTATAACTGATAAGTATTGGAGACAGAATTCAAAGCTATGTTTGCTGAATCCAATTCTAACACCATAAATTATTCTGTATCATTTTAAATATGCTTATTGGAAAAAATAAATATTTAGAAAATTTGTTTTTACATGTAATTGGGGGGAAATTAAATTTTATTTAAAAATTAAAGACTATGGCAGTAGTCTAAATAAGATCTGATGAGGGCCCAAATTAGAGCAGTGGTTATGTGAGCAGAAAGAAGAGGATGGATATGAGAGATGTTATGGAGATAAAATTGACAAAGATTTGGCATTTAATTAGATATAAATAATGAAGAAAAGTAAGGAGATGAAAATGACTCCAAGGTTAAAAACCTGAGCAACAGGAAGGACCAGAAAGTCTCTTTAAGGTATTTATGAGATTGCATCGCCTTAAGTAAATGCTTACTTTTAAGAAAAAAATGCCTAATGAAGGAGAGTTTTTAGAAGTATTTTATCAAGTCAAATTTGCTTTTAAATTAATAATAGATAAATCAGCTTTTATTGCCTTTATAACTCAATCAAACGTATGACTGTGACTGGAACAGGAAAAAAAAATCTATGAAAGGCTGGTCCCTCCTATATTTTTGCTATGGATAGTCTTGATAATACATATATATATATATAT
>NW_025346341.1:0-2515 GCF_016433145.1 Gracilinanus agilis | reverse complement strand
TTCCTTCCTTCCTTCCTTCCTTCCTTCCTTCCTTCCTTCCTTTCTTCCTTCCTTCCTTCTTTCCTTCCTTTCTCTTTTCTCCTACATACGAAACTGACCATTGACTCTTTTCTGAAGCTCCAATCTGTTGCTGACTAATTCTGGGATTTGGTTTAACCACTACTTTAAGATTCTCTGGAACTGAACTCTCATATCTAATAATTTCTTATAGCATTCATGGTCTACAAAAAACTTAACATGTGATCATGTACAACCTTATATTGTTCTCTAGTTATTGCCTATGTGTATAAATTGACTGAACAGTCTCCTTGGAAAAGCTCTCCTAGATCTCCCAAATGAAAGCCAATTTTCCCTTTCTCAAACTTTCTAAGAATACTTTGTCAGAATCTCTTTGTTGCCCTCATCAACCCCTACTTGGTATCTTCATGCTCCCAGTTGTTTAGTTGTGTTTCTCTTGGATCTGACTCTTCATGATCTCATTTGGGGTTTTCTTGGCAAAGATCCTGGAGTGGTTTGTTGTTTCCTTCTCCAGCTCATTTTATAGAGAAGGAAACTGAGGCAGACAGGGTTAAGTGATTTACCCAGGGTCACACAAGCTAGTAAGTATCTGAGGCCAAATTTGACCTTGGAACAAGGAATCTTCTTAGCTCCAGGCCCAATACTCTATCTAACTACATCGCCTTTGCTCCCAGTCGAATGAATATAAGATCTTTGAGGAGAAGAAACATGTCATATTTCAAGCAAAATAAAGTATAAATTGTATATTTGCCTAGCAGAGTGCCTTGCAGATAAGAGATACTTAATAAATGTTTATTAAATAATTATGTTCAGCCTCTCCCTGGTCTCTAATTTATCATTTCTTTAAATCTTATCTCCACCATCTTATAGGTTTGGGTTTTAGAGAAATGAGTTTTCTATTCACATAGGGGGTTCATTATGACTTCCTCTAGCCCGTCTCTCATATGGGATGTAGTAGATGCTTTCATGCATATAGTCTTATATCCTCATTGCCCAGGAGGACCCAGAGGACTTTGCTCTGGCATGGACAATGCCTTGCTATACTGGTGTAAAACCTTCATTGATCCCTTGTGAAGCCTTGGTCCTGAAATTGCTGATGGTGATAACTGGCATTAACAGAACAATTTATAGATGCAGAGCGCTTTGCTCACTTTATTCTCACAAAAATACTTTGAACTAGATAATATAAATATATTGCTGTTGCTGTTGTTGAGTCATTTTTCAGTTGTTTCTGACTCTTCATGATCCCACGAAATCCAGAAATGCTGGAGTTGTTTGCTCTTTCCTTCTCCAGTTCATTTTACAAGTGAAGAATCTCCATTCAATTTTTTTCAGTTGTGTCCAATTCTTTGTGATTCCATTTTGTGGTTTTCTTAGCAAAGATACTGTTGTGGTTTGCCATTTCTTTCTCCAGCTCATTTTACAAATGAGGAAACTCATCCAAACAGGGTTAAGTGACTTGCCCAGGGTCACCCAGCTAGTAAGTGTCCAAGGCCAGATTTGAACTTATGAAGTTGAGTCTTCCTGACTCCGGGTTAAGCACAGATGAGGAAACAAAGACTCAAAAGGTTCTTCTTGTGGAAGAGATGAACAGATGAGGACTAGATAATAAGGATTCAGAAATACTTGAATGACTGGACTCAAAGAGCTGTAGGTAAAAAATTCCTTGTTAACTTCACTGAAGGTCTGCATTTGTGTCCTAAGGATCTGTGCTTGGCCCTTTGTTGTTTAATATTTTTATGAATGAGAGATAAAGACAAAGCCTACAAATCATCACATTTGTAGATGATGCATAAATGGGAGGATAGTTAACACAATGGATAATAGAATAAGGATTCACAAAGATACTGATAGGCTAGAGAATTGGGATAAATTAATTAAGAGGATAAGGCAGCTAGCTGGTGCTGTGTATAGAGAGTTAGACCTGGAGTCAAGAAGACTTCTTTTCCTGAGTTCAAATCAGACCTCAGATACTTACTAGCTATGTGAACCAGGGCAAGGCACTGAATCCTGTTTGGATCAGTTTCCTCATTTGTAAAATGAGCTGGAGAAAGAAATGGAAAACCACACCAGCATCTTTGCTAAGAAAACCACAAAATAGAATCACAGAGAATTGGATACAACTGAAAAAAAAATTGATTGAACAGGCAAATTAAGATGAGTTAATAGGTATTAATAGAAAATCATACTTGGTTTCAAAAAGTAAGTCCTCAAGTACAGGATGGAGGAGTCATGGTTAGACAGTCATTCTTCTGAAAAAAGATTTAAGGAGTCTAGTAGTTTTGAGCTCAGTATGAGCCAACAATGTGATATAAGCAGTCAAAAAGTGAATGTGATACTGGCCTGCATTATGAGAAGTGACAATCTGTATGTCCTCTTTCTTGTTCAGGCTACATTTGTCAAAGATTTAATGTTTTCAGAATTATAGTTGTTATGGAACATATTCTTATATTTTCTGGGTTCCTTCCTTCCTTCCTCCCTTCTTCCTTCCTTCCTT
>NW_025346340.1:0-1195 GCF_016433145.1 Gracilinanus agilis | reverse complement strand
CAATTGTTTAGATCTAGTTTTAATTGTTTGGAAAGTGTTTTGTAGTTGTGTTCATATAATTCCTGTGTTTGTTTTGGTAGATAGATTCCTAAGTATTTTATATTGTCTAGGGTGATTTTAAATGGTATTTCTCTTTCTAACTCTTACTACTGAGATGTGTTGGAAATATGTAGAAATATATAGATGATTGATGTGCATTTATTTTGTATCTTACAACTTTGCTAAATTTGTTTATTATTTCCACTAGATTTTAGTTGATTCTCTAGGATTTTTTAAGTAGAACATCATATCATCTGCAAAGAGTGATAGGCTGATCTCCTCATTGCCCATTTTAATACTTTCAATTTCTTTTTCTTCTTTAATTGCTACTGCTAGTGTTTCTAGTACAATGTTAAATAATAGAGGTGATAATGGACATCATTGTTTCACTCCTGATCTTATTGGGAATGCTTCTAATTTGTCCCCATTGCATATGATGCTTGTTGAAGGTTTGATATATACTGTTTATTATTTTTAGAAAAGTCCCTTCTATTCCTATACTTTCTAGTGTTTTCAATAAAAATGGGTGTTATATTCTGTCAAAAGCTTTTTCAGCATCTATTGATATAATCATACGATTTTTGTTTGTTTGCTTTTATTAATTTTTTTAAACCCTTATACTTCGGTGTATTGTCTCATAGGTGGAAGATTGGTAAGGGTGGGCAATAGGGGTCAAGTGACTTGCCCAGGGTCATACAGCTGGGAAGTGGCTGAGGCCGGGTTTGAACCTAGGACCTTCTGTCTCTAGGCCTGACTCTCACTCCACTGAGCTACCCAGCTGCCCTCTGTTTGCTTTTTAATATGGTCAATTATGTGAATGATTTTCCTGATTTTGAACCATCCATGCATTCCTTGTAAATCCCACTTGATCATAATTAATAGCCTTCCTGATCACTTGCTGGAGTCTTTTTGCTGGTATTCTATTTAAGACTTTTGCATCTTTGTTCATTAAGGTGATTGGTCTGTAGTTTTCTTTCTCTGTTTTTGATCCACCTGGCTTTGGGATCAGTACCATATTTGTGTCATAAAAGGAATTTGGTAGTTCTCCTTCTTTGCTTATTATGTCAAATAGTTTGTATAGTATTGGGATTAGTTTTTCTTTGAATGTTTGATAGAATTCATTTGTGAATCCATCTGGTCCTGGGGATTTTTTCTT
>NW_025346339.1:0-5687 GCF_016433145.1 Gracilinanus agilis | reverse complement strand
GATACTCCTGTGGAGGACTTGTGGGCAGCAAGCAGGAGGCTTGTTCTGCATGTGAGGTCCCTGAGGCTCGATTACAAGGATGGGGGTGATGTGAGGCTTGTGGCTGGCAGGTGGCACTGTGGGACAGTTTTTGGGCTGGTCGTGAGGGCATGAGGAGGCTGGTGATGTCAGGGGGGATCAGCCCAGCTGGCTCTGCCTGTGTCTGCTCTGACTCCTGTCATCACTCATGTGTGACATCTTAGCTGGGCTGAACCAACATACTCTGACACTCCATCCCCCCTCCCTGTTGTCTCTCTGCATCTCTCTGGCTGTGATAGGTGTTGAGGCCAGGCCAAGAGGGTGGAGTAGATGGAGCTTTCAAACCAAGTCCCTCAACATTTAAAATGATGTCTCAAATCAAATTCTTCCTTGGTGCGGTCAGAAATGTTTGTGGTGATACATTGTTTTAGACCTCAACAACTTAGGAGGTCAGGGGGAGGTCTGGGACCCTGGGGTACAGCGTGGACCTACTGTCTGACTAATCTGTGCCATGCTGCCATTCCTGCGTTCCCACCATCAATAGTGCGTGCACCCCTTTTCTCCTCTGACACTGCAGCCACCATGATCCAGATTCCAGTCTCCTGACACTCAGAGCATTGCAATCAGCTGCTGCTTGGCCCCTCCCTCAGGTCTCTTCTCCTTCCAGGCCATCCCCAACTCCAAGGTCCAAATCATGAAACCCAGATCAGACCATGTCACCATCCTGCCTCCTCTATCCAGTCAGCTCCAGTGGCTCCAAATGACCTCCAGGATGAAATGTTCAATCCTGTGCTTAACTTTCAGTGTCCCTCCTTGTCCAGGCTCCAGCCCCCACCTACCCCAGCACTGGTGACACAGCTGTTCCTCGCCCAGGACAGTCTCTCAACTCTTTTCCTCCTTCCTGGCTGTCTTTCACACTCAGGATTCCATCCCTGCTCATCTCCAGCTTGCTGCTTATCTGATTTCCTTCAAAAATCAAGTAAAATCCAACCTTCCTTCTGCAAAAAATCCATCTCAGACCTCCTTAATTTCAATGGCTGCTTTCTAAGATCGTCTCTAATTTACCTGTTTTATGTCCTGTTTGTACTTACTAGTTTGAATGTTGTCCTGCCCTTAGACTGAGCTCACTGAAGCCCAGGAGGTTCCATGATGTTCCCAACTTTGGTCTTCTAGTAAGTGACACAGATGGACCTCGAACCCTGGTCCTCTGACCCCAGTCCCTGTATTTCTCTTTCCCAGGCTGGCTCCAAGGCAGTGAGGAGGGAGAATGTGGCCTCCTCAGTGAGGACCAAAGGGGTTTCTCCATCCAGTCTAGACCACAGGATCCCTGAGAGTTACTGAGCCTGTGACAGAAAGGATGAGATCCTCCTGGAAGATGAAAATAGGAACAGATACAGCCAAATGGCCAGAGGACTGTTAAAAGCAGAGCAGAGAGTGCAAGTCTTAGAGTCAAGAAACCCTGAGTTCAAATCTGCCACCAGACAGTCACGCCTAGTGTGATCCTGGGCAAACGTCTTAACTGTTACCTGCCTCAGTTTCTCTTCATCTGTCAAATGGGGATCATTATCGGCTCTGCCTCCCAGGTAATTGTTGGGAGGACAATATTTAGAAACAGCTTTGCAAGCATTAAGGTCACGTATGTATGTTTTTACATGTACTCACTCAGACACACACAAGTCCATGTACATGTATCTGCTTATAGATACACACAGACACACAGGATAGATATGCCATATTCCTATAGGTTGTTATATGTAATATATAGAGACACAGACAAATGCCTGTTCATACTAAAATGGCTCAGTGGAAAGAGCTGGGCTTTAAGCAAGGAGGTTCTCAGTTCAAATCTATCCTCAGAAACTTCCTAGATGTGTGACAAGTCACTTATCTACAACTGCCTGGTTCTTCCTCCTCTTTGCCTTGAATAAGATGCATGTTTCTGTGCTGAGAGAGAAGATGAGAGTATTTAAAAATCAGAATAATCTGCCTGGACAGTATCCCTAAGTGATGCTAGAACCAGCCACCAAACACAGCCCATCCCTAGAGGGTGAGTCTTCCATTCTGGGTGATGCCCAAGCCATGGACCGGCCCCACAGGCTGCACCCAGGCCTGGGGGATGGAGGGAGCTTATCCCTGGCCCCAGAGCAGACGCACATATTCAGGGATTTTCTGACTGTTGGCAGCCTCTGCTCTGCTGTGTTCTTGGTACTGTTCAGCTATTTCAGGAGGGTCTGACTCCTTGTGTCTCCATTTGGGGCTTTCTTGGTAGAGACATTAGATTGGCTTGTCATTTGTTTCCCCAGATCATTTGACAGATCAGAGAACTGAGGCCAACAGGGTTAAGTGACTTATCCAGGACCACACAGACATAAAGTGTCTGATGTCAGATTTGAGTTTGGGGAGATGAGTCTTTCTGACTCTGGGTCCTCTTCTATATCCACTGATCTGCCTTTCCGCCCCTCCATATCTCTGATACCCCTCATCCCTCTTCTCTCCTCTGACACTGCCTCCCCTCTACTGCAGGTCCTCATAGCCTCAGCCCTGCTGCTGGGTCTGTGTGCCCTGAGTCTCTCCTCACTCCCACCCAGCCTCCATTCAGCTCCCAAAGGAATCTCCCCAATGTCCAGCTCTGACTTTGTCATCTCCATCTCGATTAAACTCTGGAGCCTATCAAGGGATGGGGGTCACATGGAGTCACAGTGTGTTAGCAGTGCCAGCCTTCTGTTATATGGAGAGAACTCTGGAGGCCAATTTGTACCAAGTAAGGTTGGATACATGAAACCCTTTCTTGTTCTATAGTGTAATGCAGGGTTTTTTCATTGCAATATTAGCCTAAGCTAAGCTTCCAGTTACCCTGGATGGAATCTTGCCAATGGCATGTGCCAATGGGGAGGTGCCAACTGGCAGTTGAGCTGAGACTATAAAAGCTCCTGGAAACACAACCCTGGGTTTGGTTTTTCCCTGACTTCACCCTGATCACCTACTTATACCTGACCTTCCCCCTGGCCCCGGGTGGTGAAGGGTGGTGGAATTGTGGGTAGGAAAATAGGATAGCCTAGTTATTAGGACCTTTTTCAAGAGCAACCCAACAACATCTATTTCCTTTTCAACTGATTAGCTACAGGGTCAAATTAATTTCTAACCAGAGGCTGTTTAGCTCTGGCCCAGGGCTACCTTCTTAGGCCCTTAGCCAGCACGGGTCAGCTGACCATAGCAACAGCTTAGCAACACCAAAGCCCTCTTACCTTGGCTATTCCTTCCCCAGTTTCAATAAATCCCTTAGCCTTATGTCAGAGAATCTTGTGATTATTCCTATAGCACCAAGGCTAAGGAGATTAGGGAAGAGGAGAGAATACTGAGCAGTTTGAGGTTCAGGTGAGGTTGTACCTAACCCCCATTGCTGGGCAGGAGGTTCTAGTCCTGACTTCCTGCTGGTCTGCCATCATCCAAGAAGAGGCAGTTACCCCAGCAGGGTGGCCAGACATCTTCAAGGAGCCTAACAGCTATGGCTTAGCTTCCAGGGTTTGAATTTATACTTAATCAAGTTCATTCCCAGCTGAGTTTGCTCACCCTTGTTACTATCCAACCCCAATCTCCTGCTAGACCAGTTACTGGCTCCAAGACCCCCTAGTAGTGACTTTACCCCCTGCATAACAATAGAAGACTGAGTAACAAGCTGACCCATTATCTCCTCCATAAACTGAAATTCCTTGATTTGAATTAGGCTGCCCCCCATTGAGAAATTCAAATACCACCCAAACACAGATAAATTGCCAGTGTGGACTGACAAGGATGCAATACTTTTTATTCTGACTACCAAGTCAGATGGTTTTAGTCAGAGATATGGAGCAGCCTAAGCAGACAAAATGAATTCAAAATTCACTCCTGATTAGTTAAGCCAGTACTGGATGAGTCCTCATAAAGAGTTCATTGAAGGGAGGATCATCCTTAGTGCAGCTCCTACTTTTACAGTTGAGATTTTTTTTTCTCCAAGTAAGGCTCCATTTTCCCTTAGGAATAAAGGGATATCTCTGGGGTTGGAGGCATCTCCTTCTGTTTCTTCTCCTCAAGCTCATCTTCTGCTCTGTTTTCTCTGTTTCTCTTTGTCTTTCATTTTTCACTTGAGGACCAATGGTGTTACGATATGATGTCTGACTTGTACATAACTTGTAATTTAGTGAGTTGGATTTGTCCAAAGTCATTGCCTTCATTTTTCCTTTCAGAGTCACTGAAGTCCACAGGGAAGGCAAACCTTAAGAGGACTGGAGATGGCCAAGGACACAGTGGATGACTTTGGCTTCCCTCATGTCTGATGAACTTCTAAGCTCTGGACAGAACCTGCTTGACCTACCTTCATAGTCCATGAAACAGATTCTTCTCATCCACCCATTCCAGGGGAGAAGTCTGAATACATTTGGGGAAAACCCCATCCCGAACTCTCCATGGCTGTGTGGCACAAAATTTCCTCTTTGTCAGATGATTTTACTGGGGTGTGGTTGCTATTTATGTTACAACTTCTTGGAGCCAGAGATGAGATTTGGGTGAAAAGTGCACCCAAAGGTGTCTCCCAGTTTGTCGTTCTCCTTATCATGGTTACATTGATTTTGTTTGTATAAAAAATTTGAAATAGAACATATTCAAAACTATAATTTTTGAATCTTCAATGATTTCTGTCTCTTGTTTGGTCATAAAGTCTTCCCTTTTCTATAGATCTGACAGATAAGCTATTATTTGTTCTCCTAATTTATTTATATAAACACCCTTTATACCTACATCATATACCCATTTTGACATTAACTTGGTATAAGGTGTGAGATATTGGTACAAACCTAATTATTCTCCATACCGGTATCCAATTTTCCAAGCAGTTTTTGCCAAATAGTGGGTTCTCATCCCCAATGTTGTCACTGTTCAGTTTATCAAACATGAAAATTGCTCATGTCATTCACCCCTTATCTAGTCCATTGACCCTCCCTTCTATTTCTTGTACCAGATTATTAATTATTGCTGTTCTGTAGTTAAAAGTTCTGGTGCAACTTGGCCACCATTCTCACACAAACCTAATAACAACCTTAGGAGGCAGAACTATTATTAGGCTTGTTTTTCAGATGGGGAAATTGGGGCAAATAGAGATCAAATGATTTACTCAGGGTCACAAACTTTTCAGTGTCTGAGGCAGCTTTTGAATACAGGCATTCTAAAGAACATTCCCAGAACTCTATGCATTGGGACCGCAGGGTGTCACCTTAGTCTGACTTCTGGGGATGGGCAAGGGTCTGCTCTCCCACTGCTTTGGCACCATCCCTTCATATGGGTCCCCTCTTCTCTTTTCAAGTCAATGTCTGTCTCTTGCTCTCTTCTTCCCATTCTCTATTCTCTCTATGAGCATCCTTTACTCCTCACCAGCCCTGAGGATGTCCTTCATTGCCCTCTTCTGGAGGCTGGGAAAGTGTTGTGTGGAGATGCAAAGCATGGAATCCCTGCAAAGATGCAGGGACAGCCTCACCCAGAGTTCCAGGGGATCCCCCTGGAGAACTTTGGGTGAGGGGGCAGTTGGGAAGGGTTGGGGACAGTTATTTTGTGGAGGTTGAAGTGAGCAGACACTCTGTTTACTACTCCTGTCTTGGGGGTTCACCTGAGGTGGCCATTGTAGCATAAGCCAGTGGTTT
>NW_025346338.1:0-1822 GCF_016433145.1 Gracilinanus agilis | reverse complement strand
TGCTTTAAAATATTCATTGATTAAAATTGTGATAACAGACATTAAAAATGTGTAAAAAAACAGTTTACTTAGCACATTCTTGATTTACTCTCAAAGTGAAGAAACATGTCAATGAAGGACAATATCAATTTAAGGTATAAATTCTTTTGTAAAATAGCATAGGGAAGGATGAATGAAGATAATAAGATAAGGAGAAGGTAGTGAATTACCCTCTAAGACTGCCTTGTGTGTAGTCTGTACTAAATTATATACATATATAGTACAGACATATATATGGTTTTTATATTTATATATGCCCTTTTTTAGTTCAATTGAAACATAATATTTATGTTCCAGTCACTTATTTTAACTGCTTGTCTCTTTGTTTGAAGTGTATTTCTTATAAACAACATATTACTGAATTCTGGTTTCTAATTCACTCTACTGTTTCTGTTTTATGGGTAAATTCATCCCATTGACATTCACCTTCACAGTTATGACTACAAACCACATTTCTCTCCATGCTATTGTATTTATCATTTACCTACTTTTACCCTGTTTCCCCCTTGGCAATCTGCATAACTTTTAGTAACTGCCTCCCTTAATTTAACCTTTCTCTTACCACCATCTTCACTTCTTATTAATGACCTTTTATCCTCCTATTTACCTATTGAGTAGGATGAAATTCTATACTGAATCAAGTACATACAGATATTGTTCTCTCTTTGAAATATTTTAGATGAGAATAAGGTTAAAGTAATGCCTCCCTTTCTGACTTCATTTTGCCTTGTAAATAAAAGTGAAAAAAATAGATCTAATTAAAAGATATTCATTAAAACTACATTGTAGGGCTTCCGGGTTAAGATGGCGGCAGAGTAAGAAGCAGCTCTTAACCTCTCCTGACGAAACACACAAAACTCCTCAAGGGGACATAAAAACAAGTCCAGACGAACGGAGGAACCCCACAACAGGGCACAGCGTGGAAGGTACGTGGAATCGAGACAGTTCCAGGCTAAAAAGGGCTCTCGCTCAATCGCGAGCTGAGCAACCGCACAACCCCCACCCCCACCACACTCACCTATAGCTCCGAACCCAGCTAAAAAGAAATAGAGCAAGTTTGGGGCACCCATCGAGTCATCGGCAGCTCCGGGACCTGTTCCTGAGAGCAGCAAGACTTAGGACCCCATTAAGTCAAGAACGCACACGAAATCTGAGCGCGCGGGAGCAGAGAGTGGACGCTGGGCGCGTGCCCACTGAGCAGAGGCGTGGGTGGAGGCAAACACAGGCAGGAACTAACGCCTAAGTGGGGAACCAGTGCAGACGGGTATACGACTGTGGAAGCAGCGCCCTGAGACTTGTAAAGAAACCTCCAGCAGAGGATCAAGCAAGAGGGCCCACCAGGGGGCT
The DNA here is from genome assembly GCF_016433145.1 of Gracilinanus agilis. NCBI lineage: Eukaryota > Metazoa > Chordata > Mammalia > Didelphimorphia > Didelphidae > Gracilinanus > Gracilinanus agilis. The sequence goes on along the minus strand of NW_025346338.1, from coordinate 436 downwards.
TGACCTTGGAAAAAACTAGAACTCAGACCTCAGGAGCCAATAGATCTCAGACAGACACAGAGAGCGAGGATAAACCTGAGAAGCTGCTGGGCTAATGATGGCTAATCAGTTACAGGAAATTCAGAAGAGAAAGAATAATAACAAAAAAAAGAAGTCTTTAACACTCGACAGCTTCTACACAGAGAAAATCCAGACAACCGAGCAAACAGAGGAGGAGAACAAACAACCATCCAGACCCTCCCCAAATAAGGAAAACTCCTCACAAGCTATGGAAGAGTTCAAATCTGAGATTCTGAGGAAAATGGAAGAGATCTGGCAAGAAAATAACAGCTTAAAAGGTAGAATCTTGCAACTGGAAAGCGAGGCTCAGAAACCAAATGAACTGATAAGTAAATTGAACACAAGAAATGACCAGATTGAAAAGGAATACCAGAAG
>NW_025346337.1:0-5087 GCF_016433145.1 Gracilinanus agilis | reverse complement strand
AAGTTAAGTGAACACAGAATAGTATACTTGTCAGATCTCTGGGAAAGGAAAGACTTTAAAACCAAGCAAGAGTTAGAGAAAATTACAAAATGTAAATTAAATGGGTTTGATTATATTAAACTAAAAAGTTTTTGTACAAACAAAAACAATGTAGTCAAAATCAGAAGGAAACAACAAACTGGGAAGAAATCTTTATAACGAAAAACTCTGACAGGGGTCTAATTACTCAAATATACAAGGAGTTAAAGCAATTGTATAAAAAATCAAGCCATTCCCCAATTGATAAATGGGCAAGAGACATGAATAGGCAATTTTCAGGTAAAGAAATCAAAAGTATCAATAAGCACATGAGAAAGTGGTCCAAATCTCTAATAATTAGAGAAATGCAAATCAAAACAACTCTGAGGTATCACCTCACACCTAGCAGATTGGCTAAAATGAAAGAAGGGGAGAGTAATGAATGCTGGAGGGGATGTGGCAAAATTGGGACATTAATGCATTCCTGATGGAGCTGTGAACTGATCCAGCCATTCTGGCTGGCAATTTGGAACCATGCTCAAAGGGCTATAAAAGAATGCCTGCCCTTTGATCCAGCCATACCATTGCTGGGTGTGTACCCCAAAGAGATCATAGATAAACAGACTTGTAAGAAAATATTTATAGCTGCGCTTTTTGTGGTGGCAACAAATTGGAAAATGAGGGGATGTCCTTCAATTGGGGAATGGCTGAACAAACTATGGTATATGCGGGTGATGGAATACTATTGTGCTAAAAGGAATAATAAACTGGAGGAGTTCCAGGCGAACTGGAGAGACCTCCGGGAACTGATGCAGAGCGAAAGGAGCAGAGCCAGAAGAACATTGTACACAGAGACTGATATACTGTGGTAAAATTGAATGTAATGGACCTCTGTACCAGCAGCAATACAATGACCCAGGACAATTCTGAGGGATTTATGGTAAAGATGCTACTCACATTCAGAGGAAGGACTGCAGGAGAGGAAACATATAAGAAAAACAACTGCTTGAACGCATGGATCGGGGTGGATGTGATTGAGGGTGTGGACTCGAAACACACCAATGCAACTACCAACAATTTGGAAATTGGTCTTGATCAAGGACACATGACAAAACTAGTGGAAATGCGCATCGGCCATGGGTGGGGGGAGTGCGGGGGGGGGTGGGGGTGAAGGTGATAGGAGGAGCATGAATCAGATAACCATGTTAAAAATGTATATTAATAAATGTTAAAAAAAAACACTAAACTCCTGTAAAGGAATAAATGTTCTAAAGCAGAAAAAAAAAAAAACACCCTCTTCTTTTCAGACCTCCTTCTTCCCATTCACCACCTGGGCCCAGGGACCTAAATAGCTATGATGAATCAGATGCCTAAAGATCTAGGGAGATTCAAAGAGAACCAATGACCAATTATCAGAGACCCAAAGATCAATGGTCAAGGACCAAGACCCCAAAGATCAATGGTCAAAGGTCCCTCCCAGATGACTGTTAGGGGTATTTATACTCTCAGGCCAACTGACTTTTGCCCATGGCTCAAGGCATCTGGGAACGTTCCAATGTCTCCAACTGTCTCCCCTGTCAATCAAGGTGAGACCAACACTTCCCAGGGTTTGAACATAACAACATCTACCTTACCATGGAAAATCACTTCAAAGCATCCATAACCTATCACATCTGTGTGTGGAAGGCAAAATCTATGAGTACATTAAGTTGCTCAACAAATGCCTAGATCAACTTCACAAGTTGGCTTTGATACATCAAAGACTATCCTTTGATTTCATTCTACACAGCTTCCAACCTGGAGATTATGTATACATAAGAAACCTTAATAGGAAGTCTGTGTTTGAACCAAAGTGGCTTAGACCATCACAAATAATCCTAACAACCCTACTGCAATCAAAATTAAGGGGAGGGATCTGTGGTTCCATGTCATGCATGTCAAGCCAGCTAAAGATATGTCCCAACATCAAGACACAGTCACAATACAGCACAAAGACCAATTAGCACCAACAAACCAGCCAAGAAACAAAAACATATGAAAAATGCAGCCAAAAGATCAGATTACAGCTTTCCAGCAGTTTAAATATGAACCCAAATCAATAACAGAAGTCAGGAAGCAGGAAAATGTCACATCACCATCAGAATAATTATTTAACATCCAATTACAATCACCTAGAAGAAACATTCATAAACTATCATAGTAGAGAAGAAGAATCAGTTACAGAAGACAAAACAATATCAGAACTTCAATCAATTCAAGATCTAGAAAGTGACATTGATGACTGATAAATTTATAAATGACATCATAATGGACTTTGATTGACTTTGTTTAATTACATCAAGAAAAGAAGAAAATTCATCAAAAGTTTTATGGACACACAAAATTTGTCACAACACCAGTCAACACAACTGCACAATAGTTCCAGTTCAAGTTGTCAGGCACATGAGGTAACATCGAACATACTATGAAGACACTGCTGACTTCAGGTATCATCACAACAGCACCAATGTTGAGGATTACAACAACAACTTTGACCAGACTACACAACCATTGTGTCTTTTACAACAGTGCTATGAAGAGGAGTTCATCTCATCAGCATTGGAACCATAGGTTTGAAGAGCACATCTTACATGCCCACAGAATTCTCACTGCATCTAAAACACCTTAGAATTCCATTCCAAAAGCACATTGTGTTAGCAGATTTCTACAGGTGTAAGTATGTAACACTTCACAGCATGGTTAGGTCAAATGTTAACACATAGAACATTTTTAAAACTTCATATGTGCATATGTAAATACTAGTTCACATATGAGTGAAGGTTTGACTGCCATGGCTTAGAGTTTTCTCTTACTTTGGTTCAGACACCTTCTACTCAAAACAATCTGACATTCCAATTTAAATAATGTATATATGTTTGTGTTTGTTTACTAATTCTTAGGGATAGTTTGTACTAACACACAGGGAAAGAATAATTAGCTTTGATATGTTCGATTAGGGTCAGAATTTTTCTTTGTAAAATACTGTACATAGTTTCAAATCTTTAGTTTAACTGAAATGCATTTAGTTAATGTTAAGTTTACTTATCTACTAACCTTCTAACATAGGTATAAGTGTATTAACATTTTAACATACTAACACTTAGAAAGTTTGTATTTGTTTTTTTTTAGAAAATTGGTAGAGAAAAACTTTTTTATAGTTGTTATATTTTGTTGTTATTTCATGAAGATAGAAAATTTATTAGTTAGAGTTTATTACTTAGATTTATATATTAGCTAAAGTCATGGTTCAAACTGTTCTGTTGATCAATGGTGTTTCATCTTGTTTTTCCTTTCTGTTCAAATGTTTGTAAAACTTAATCCCCATTTATTTCCTTTACTCTTCCCTATAACCCATATTAGCTTACCTCAGAATAGTAATAGTTTAAGAATAGGAGTTAGAACCTTTTATTGTTTGGGGAATACTTGAAGGGATTAAGGAGAATAGTTTTAGTTTAGTTTTAGTGTAATTGTAGAATTCTTTAGTGTAGTATTGTAACAAAGTAATCTGGAAATGTTGCAAGCTGCAAATTTCCAAAACACAAATGGGCATCTTGTAATATAGGATTTTTAACATTTCCATGTTGGTTTAGGTTGCCCTGAATGGAATGTTGGAGGTGGCATGAGCCATAGGGCAAACATTAACTGCCAGTGGGACCAAGGGTATATAAAGCCCTGGAGACCCAGGTCTGGGTTCTGTTCTTACCTGACTTTGCCCTGATCACTCACTTATCCCTTACCCCTGGGCCCCAGGTGGTGGGAGTGAGAATGTGGGTAGCTAGGTCTAGAATAGAGTAGGGTTTTTAAATCTATCCTTTAGAGCAACTCATTAATATTATAATGACCACTGGCAAATTTAGTCAAAGAACAACTTTATTTTTCAACCAAAGACCACATCACTTTGAACCAGGGCAGCTAATGTCCTGGGTCAGCAGAAGACCATCCAGACAAGAGCCATAGCAACCTTTAGTCAGATAATCTCTCACTTTTTATCACAATATTTCCTAATCCTCTTTCCACTGCCTTGTTCCCTTACTCTGTTATCAATAAACCCTTTAGCTTTAACCAGAGAATTCTGTGGTTATTTGTCTACCATCTGAGGCCAAGGAGGAACAGACAACAGGAAGGGCTGTGAGCACTTTCAACTGGAGCAAACTCCATTGCTGAAGGACAGAAAGTTCAACATCCACTTCCTGTCAGTCTAAAATTCACCAATAGGAAGCTGCTTCCTTAGTAGGAAAGGAGCAGGTAATCTGTTAGCTTAAAGGGCCCTGATGTCTAGAAGTGAGAGTTTCTTTTGACACTCAGTTACCTGGGTTCAATCCTTGATACAGTTATAACAAGTTTCAAGTTCAGCCTGGGTTATGCTCATTCCATCCTTAGCAACTAGCATCTTCCTCCTTTCTACCAGCATAAGGCCCATGATCCACCTCTTAATTACAACTTCAACAGAGCAAAGAGAGGTAAAAGCAAAGGAGACCCTGCAGCTTGAAGCTCCAGCTCCTCAGCCACAGCACAGGAAGGAAGGAGATATGTCATTCTGTTTCCCAGTTATCTTTAGAGCAGATGAATTGGATGATGACAAAGAAGTAGCTCCCACATGGGAACCTCTTCCCTACAAAATGATAAAAGAAATTAAGACAGCTTGTGCTTCGTATGGTCCTACTTCTCCATACACTTTAACTTTTGACTGGATTCACACAGCAAGATATTCCCTTTCTGGAGGGGACTACCTTTTACAGAAATCAGAATTTGATGAATTGGCAAAACAGAAGGCAGGCATTAATAAAAAGCAGGATATCAGGGTTACTAAAGAAATGTAACTTGGGAATTACATGCTGATCAGATTAATTTACCTAGAGAAGCTCTAATTTAATGTATGAAGTGTGCCTTAGAGGCATGGAAAAGAATCCCTGTAACTAAGACACTGTCCACAGGTTTAGCTAAGATTAGACAAGGATCAGAGGATAGCTATTCAGATTTTAAAGATAGATTAAATCAGGAAGTAAAAAAGTCCATAATACATGAAGATA
>NW_025346336.1:0-1143 GCF_016433145.1 Gracilinanus agilis | reverse complement strand
GTTTCTATGATTCGTTCTTTCTCTAAATTATTTGGGAGGATCATATTTAATTTGCAATTAGTTTTTGTTTTGCCTCACCATGTATTCTTACTAATAACTATTTTTATTGCATTATTATGTGAGAAGGTTGCATTTCTTATTTCTGCTTTTTTGCATTTGTTTGCCATGTTTCTATTCTCTTTTACATGGTCTGTCTTTGTGAATGTTTCACGTGCTGCTGAAAAGTTGTCCCTGTTTACTTTTTCTCCATATATCTATTGATGCTAATTTCTCTAGGATTTCAACAAACTCTCTTATCTCTTTCGTATTCTTTTTTTGGTTTGATTTATCTAGATCTGATAGGGGAAGGTTGAAGTCACCCACTAGTATAGTTTTGCTATCAATTTCGTCCTTGAGCTCCACTAGCTTCTCCTTTTGAAATTTAGATGCTATCCTGTTTGGTGCATACATGTTGAGTCCTGATATTTCTTCATTCTTTATACTGCCTTTTATTAGCATGTAATTATCTTCCCTATATCTTTTAACCAGATCTATTTTTAATTTGGCTCTGTCAGAGATCATGATGGCAACCCTTGCCTTCTTTTTCTCATTTGAAGCCCAATAGATTTTTGCTCCATCCTTTCAGTTTTACTCTATGTATGTCTGCCTGGCTCATGTGTGTTTCTTAGAGACAATATATGGTAGAATTTTGATTTCTAATCGACTCTGCCATTTCCTTCCATTTTATGGGCCAGTTCATCCCATTCACTTTCAGATTTATAATGATCAACTTTGTATTCCCAGACATTTTGATTCTCTCTCCTTGCACTGTCCTTTCTTCTTTCACTATTTCCTTCTATACCAGTGTTTTGTTTTTAGTCAGTTCCCCTAATCCCCTCCCTTATTGTACTTCACTTTCTCCCCTTTCCCTTCTTATTCTCCTCTTCTTTTTATTAAGGATCTTTTTAAGCCACCCCCTTCTCCCTTCCTACCTTTACTTCCCTCCCCACTAGTCCTTTTTTTACACTTCTGCTTCTCTATAGGGTGTGAATCAATTCTCTGCACCAAAGTACCTCGTTGTTCTTTCCTCTTTAAATTGATTTCAGTACACTTAAGCACTAAATATTTCCTCTCCCTTTACCCTTCAAATGTGCTGAAATTCTT
>NW_025346335.1:0-5687 GCF_016433145.1 Gracilinanus agilis | reverse complement strand
ATATATATATATATATATATTCTCCGTCGCCTTGTAGAATGCCCTGCACAAAGAAACTGCTTAATATTTGTTAAATTAAGTTAGTATTAGCAACATTGGAAGGATCTACTCCAGTATTTATTTGTTATTATGCTTTGTTTTAACAATTTTGTAGATGAAATAATCTTAAACTGACATATTTCAGTGTTAACAGGATACTACTTTCTAAGGTCAAGAAAAGAGAAATAACTTATATTAAGGTCCCTTCCTGCTGAATTCAGCCAACTACTTTAATTTTTTTTTCTTTCTTTCTCTACATTTACTTAAAGCCCTTAGGAACAAAATAATATTTTTCCCTCAACTAGGAGAGATGATATTTGGAGTGGGTTAGTTTTTTATATATTTTCCTTTTTGCTCTGACTCTAGGACCAGAAATTGCCATTGCATCATGATTTCCACCTGCCTAAATAGATCTAAAACCTCTACTAAGAAAATACTTAAATATATAAAATTGCTACCTTGGGTTTGATCAATTATGGAAGAAAAGCTATCATTCCCACACCCTTAAAAATGACATTTTCAACTGTTCACATAGAGTTGGCTCCAGGAGATTTTTGGCAATTCAGTAGAAAAATTATCCATTTCCATTTTTCAAAATTTTTGAAGAATGAAGGCAGATTTTCCTTAAGTCACTTTACTAAAAAATGGAGAAATAATCAGTTATGGCTCTATACTCACCACTTAATGTCCAATCATGCTCTCTTTCCTGGTTTAGAATTTTATATACCATGTAAAGTAGGACCATCTCAAATGGTACCCAAACAAACATAGGGCTAAAGAAATGAAACAATTTGGATACTGGAAGGAAGGGCTTTGAAGCAAAGGATGCCTAATATGTAAATAAATCTAATGGGTTTGGTATATTTATTGAGTATTGATTATCACATTAAGATGTGATACTAATGGTCGAGAAGTTTTTGGGAGGAAAAAACTATTGCCATTTAAGAACTAATTTGTTTCTACAATAAAACATTAGCTGTAGGAATAGTGAACCTTGGGTCATAGATTTAAACATAGGTAATCTAATTCAAACTCCTCATATTCCAGAAGAAGACACTGGGGTAAAGAGGTAAAGATATTTGCCCATGGTTATACAGACAATAAGTGGCAATTTTTAGGATTTGAGCCTTGATTTCCTCACTCTATCTTTAGTTCCTTTTCTGGTATACCACACTATTTCTGGGAGAATCCTCAAGATTAGGTGACTGGGTTTCTAAAGATACACATGGGATATAAACTCTGACAGGTTCTTCCAAGATGACAGTGTGGTATAGGGTTAAGTTAGGCAGGCAGGAAACAAAGCATTACTAAATGCCCAGTATATGCCAGGGTCCAGGCAAAGTGCTTTACAAATATTTTCTTTTTGGATCCTCACACTAAACTTGGGAGATAGGTGCTATTATCTGCAGTTTATAGTTGAGAAAATTAAAGCACAAATTGGTGAAAGAGAAGAGAAAAGAACATACTTGTACAAAAATAATTATAGCAACTTTTTATGGTGGCAAAGAACTAGAAACTGGATGGATGTCCATCATTTGGGGAATGGCTGAACAAATAATAGTAAATGATTGTAATTTAATACTATTTTGCCATTGAACATGACAAACAAGATGATCCCAAAAAAGTTCCTGGAAAGACATATAAAGTGATAAAAATCAAGGTGAGCAGAACCTGGAGAATATTGTGCATAGTAACAAAAATATTATACAATGATGAACTATGAGCAATTTAACTATTATCAGAATGTAAGAATCTGGGACAATTCCAAAGGACTCATAATGAAAAAGGTTATCCATTGCTCTAGTAAGAACTGACAGAATCAAAATGCAGATTGAAGCATATTCACTAATTCCTCCATTAATTTTTCTCTAATGTTAGCGTTATGTGTCTTCTTTCACAATATGAAATCATGGAAATATATATTGCATGATAACATATATACAACCTATATTATATTACCTGTCATATTGGGGAGGGAAGATTAGTAGGAAGGAGGGGGGAAAATGGATCACAAAATGTCAGGAAACTATTATTAAACATTGTATTTACATGTAATCTGGAAAAAAAAATTTTTAAAGCTGAGGCAAACAGGTTCCGCGTTAAGATGGCGGCAGTGTAAAAAGCAGCGCTTAACCTCTCCTGACCAAAACAAACAGGACTTCTCAAGGGGGCATAAAAACAAAACCAGTCGAACAGGAGTGGCCCCACAACAGGGTGCAGCGTGGAAGGTACGTGGAATTGAGGCATTTCCATGCTATAAAGGGGTGAAACAGCTCTCACTAAATCGCGGGCTGAGCAAGCACCCCCCCCCTTCCCACACACACACACACCACCTGCAGCGCCGAAGCCAGGTCAAAAGAAATAGAGCAAGTTTGGGGCACCCATCAAGTCATTGGCAGCTCCAGGGCCTGTTCCTGAGAGCAGCAAGATTTAGGACCCGAAAAAGCTGAGGAACGCACACGGACTCTGAGCGTGGACGCAGAGCTCAGGCACAGGTGGAGACATGGGTAGAGGCAGACACAGGCTAGAGCGAAGGCTCTGAAACTCTGAGTGGGGAACCAGTGCAGACGGGTATACGACTGTAGAAGCAGCGCCCTGAGACTTGTAAAGGAGCCTCCTGCAGAGGATCAAGCAAGAGGATCCACCAGGGGGCTTGACCTTGGAAAAAACCAGACCTCACACCTCAGGAGCCAAAAGACCATAGACAGACCTTGAGCGCAAGGATAAAGCTGAGAAGCTGCTGGGCTAACGATGGCTAACCAGATCCAAAAAGTCCAGAAGAAAGAGAGAAAGATTAACAACAAGAAGAAGAAATCTTTAACACTCGACAACTTTTACACAGAGAAAATCTAGACTACCGAGCAATCAGAAGAGGAGAAAAAACAAGCAATCACATCTGAACCATCCCAAGAAAATCAAAACTGGTCACAAGCTCTTGAAATGTTCAAAACTGAGATGATGAGAAAGTTGGAAAAGATTTGGTCAGAGAAATGGGAAGTAGCTCAAAAGGAAATAAGGCAAGAAAATAACAGTTTAAAAGGCAGAATCTCACAATTGGAAAGTGAAGCAAGTCAACCGAAGACCAGAAATGATCAGATTGAAAAGGAAAACCAAAAGATTATAGCTGAAAACCAGTCCTTAAAGGCTAGAATTGAACAATTAGAAGCCAATGATCTCTCAAGACAACAAGAACAAATAAAACAAAGCCAAAAGACTGAAAAAATAGAAGGAAACATGAAATATCTCAATGAGAAAGTGACAGACCAAGAAAACCGGTTTAGAAGAAACAATTTGAGAATCATCAGTCTCCCTGAAAAGGGAGAAATTAATAGAAATGTGGACTCCATACTAAAAGAAATTATTCAGCAAAATTTCCCTGAGGTCCTACAACAAGAGGGCAATATATACATTGAAAGGATCCATATATCACCATCGACATTCGATCCAGATAAGAAAACGCCCAGAAATATAATTGCCAAATTCAAGAGTTTCCAAGCAAAAAAAAAAAAAAAAAATCTTGCAAGAAGCCAGAAAGAGACAATTCAAATATCAAGGAGCACCAATAAGGATCACACAGGATCTGGCAGCCTCCACGCTAAAAGATCGCAAGGCTTGGAATACGATATTCAGAAAGGCAAGAGAGCTGGGCCTGCAACCACAGATCAACTACCCATCAAAATTGACTATATACTTCCAAGGGAAAGTATGGGCATTCAACAAAATTGAAGATTTCCAAGTATTTGCACAGAAAAGACCAGAGCTAAATGGAAAGTTTGATATCCAACCACAAAAATCGAGAGAAACATGAAAAGATAAATAAGAAACAGAGGGGAAAGAAAGAAAACTCATAATTTTTTAAATTTGCCTTTTTAAAGGCCTCAGTAAGATCTAATTATCTGTATTCCTATGTGGAGAAATGCTATGTATAATTCTCTGTAGTGAACTCCATTCGCTATTAAGTATTCACTATTATAGTGGTCGGAAGAATGATTTATGGGGAGAGGGTGGAGTGCTAAATGGTCTAAGATGATATGGGGGGTGGGAAAAAGGAGGGTGAATGGAGGGGGACACCAGGAGAAATTTGAGAGAATAAGAAAAATAGGATAACCTATTACACAAAAAGAGGGCTTGGGATGGGGAGGGGACAAATACTATTATAAGAAGGAGAGGAAGAGAGCAACAAGAGGTAATTTTTAAACCTTACTCTCAGCGTAATCAACTCGGAGAGGGAAGAGTAGCTATACTATCCATTGGTATATAAAACTCTATCTAACCCTACTGAGAAAGTCAGAAGGGATAAACCAAGGGGAGCAGGGGAGAGGGGAGGTCAAAAGAGGGAGGGGAGAGGAAGGGGGAGGGAACTTATTAGGCCTTCAAAACAAAAGAGGGGAATAACAAGGGAGGGGATAGAAAGGGAAGTCAATCAAGGGAGGGGATAAGGGATACTGGCTTAATAGCAAACCACTGGTTTAAAAGGAAATAGTTTAAGAAGAAGGGGTAGGAATAGGGGAGAATACAAAAATGTCAGCGAATGCACTGATAATTATAACTCTGAATGTGAATGGGATGAACTCTCACATAAAACGGAAGCAAATAGCAGAGTGGATTAGAAACCAAAATCCCACCATATGTTGTCTACAAGAAACACATATGAGGTGGGTGGACATACACAAGTTTAAGGTTATGGGCTTGAACAAAATCTTTTGGGCATCAAATGAGAAAAAGAAGGCAGGAGTGGCTATTGTGATTTCTGACAAAGCCAAAGTAAAAATAGATATGATTATAAAAGACAGGGAAGGTCATAACATCCTGATTAAAGGCAGTATAAACAATGAGGAAATAACACTGCTCAATATGTATGCACCAAGTGGCATAGCATCCAAATTCATAAAGGAGAAACTGGAAGAGCTCAAGAAGGAAATAGATAGTAAAACCATACTAGTGGGAGATCTAAATATTCCTCTTTCAGATCTAGATAAATCAAACCAAAAAATAAATAAGAAAGAGGTAAGAGAGGTGAATGAAGTCCTAGAAAAATTAGATTTAATTGACATGTGGAGAAAAGTAATAGGGACAAAAAGGAATACACCTTCTTTTCAGCTGCACATGGTACATTTACAAAGATTGACCATGTAATAGGGCATAGAATCATGGCAAACAAATGCAAAAGAGTAGATATAATAAATGTAACCTTCTCAGATCATAATGTGATAAAAATAATAATCAGTAAGGGCACCTGGACAGGCAAATCAAAAACCAATTGGAAATTAAACAATATGATTCTCCAAAACCAAATTGTCAAAGAAGAAATCATAGAAACAATCAACAATTTCATTGAAGAGAATGACAATGATAAGACATCCTACCAAACTCTGTGGGATGCAGCCAAGGCAGTACTCAGAGGGAAATTTCTATCCTTGAGTGCATATAATAACAAATTAAGAAGGGCAGAGATTAATGAATTGGGCATGCAACTCAAAAAATTAGAAAGCTAGCAAATCAAAAATCCCCAGATGAAAATTAAATTAGAAATACTAAAAATCAAGGGAGAAATCAATAAAATCGAAAGTAAAAGAACTATTGAATTAATAAATAAGACTAGAAGCTGGTACTTTGAAAAAACAGATAAAATAGACAAAGTACTGGTC
>NW_025346334.1:0-1167 GCF_016433145.1 Gracilinanus agilis | reverse complement strand
CTATTGTCTAGTAATATGTTGCTTTTAATTCAGAGAAAGATTTTTCTCTTGTTTTTTCTCCTGCTCCTGCCACTGCTCTTGAACCTTCCAGCCTCTGAGAACAGGACAGGGAAGCCACCCTGCTTCTCCCAAATCAGCCCCAGCCTTGTCCAAAATGGGGATCTCATAATTGGGACTTTTCTCTCCATGTATTCATTTGAAGTGAGCAGCGTCACAGGAGCAGAATTCTTTAGAAATAAACCTGATGAGGACTGTAGGGAATATAAGTAAGTGTCTGTCTGATAGTGCCTCAGAGAGGGCTGATGACTGCCAAGGTCTTTATGGCAGTGGCAGGAGGACAGCCTTGCCTGCTGATCCTAATGTCTCTTGTACCCCCTCTTATCTGACTCTTGTTGCTGATTTTCAGTTTCCATCTACCTGATTTTCTTTCCTAAAGAGGAAAAGAATATTGAATTGTTAATCACACAGTCTTCTGACAGGAGAACTCTCTACTCACTGGCATGCCTGGGAGGCACAGCACCACTGCACAGACCAAAAGGATGTAGACAGGAAATGAGAGCAAAGAAGACATGGAGAGTTTAGGGAGATGCTAACGAAAGTGCAGGGTGGGCAGGGAGGATGGACATGGATTTTGGTCCTGGATGGAGTTAGATGTCTGATCTGGGTGAAGAGGGGTAGAATTAATCAGGACTATTAGCTGGACACCAGCATTGGTCTTTGGGGACAGGTACCCTGGGAGGTCATACATGGGGTGTGGGCCAAGGTTTGGGATCAATGCTGAATAGACCTTGATGAAAATGACCAAAATTGTAAATTAATTGACATCTGAACTCAGACTCCAGAAAGAAATATGGCTTTTGGGCATCACTTCAGGTGATGTCACCTCTTATAGGATGACTGCAAGTTTTGCTTATTTTTAAAACTTCCTAGAACTCCTTTATTTCCTAGGGAAGGAAACTATTCCTTACACGTAATGTCACAGTGAGGATTTGTTCTGAGAATGAATTAGATTAGGTCACTTCTAGGCTGCTTTCTAAATCTCAAACTCTGTGATTCCCAAATGATAGCAGTTCATTATATATTTAGGTAATGAATGAATGAATGAATGAATGACTCGGGAAGGCAGAGCCATACTAGAATTCAAAGAGAATATCCTCTACATTTCAG
>NW_025346333.1:0-1368 GCF_016433145.1 Gracilinanus agilis | reverse complement strand
TTGCAATGATGTTTCTTGGTGTTTTCCTTTCTTGATCGAATGCCGCAGGTGTTCTATGAATCCTTTCAATGTCTATATTGCCCTCTTGTTGTAGGACTTCAGGGCAATTTTGCTGAATTATTTCTGTTAGTATAGAGTCCAGATTTTTATTAATTTCTGGTTTTTCTGGAAGACCAATTATTCTCAAATTGTCTCTTCTAGACCGGTTTTCTTGGTCTGTCACTCTCTCATTGAGATATTTCATGTTTCCTTCTATTTTTTCAGTCTTTTGGCTTTGTTTTATTTGTTCTTGTTGTCTTGAGAGATCATTAGTTTCTACTTGCTCAATTCTAGCCTTTAGGGATTGATTTTCGGCCATAATCTTCTGGTAATCGGCCATAATCTTTTGGTTTTCGGCCATAATCTTCTTGTTTTCAGCCATAATCTTCTGGTAATCCTTTTCAATCTGGTCATTTCTTGTGTTCAATTTGCTTATCAGTTCATTTGGTTTCTGAGCCTCGCTTTCCAGTTGCAAGATTCTACCTTTTAAGCTGTTATTTTCTTGCCAGATCTCTTCCATTTTCCTCAAAATCTCAGATTTGAACTCTTCCATAGGTTGTGAGGAGTTTTCCTTATTTGGGGAGGGTCTGGATGGTTGTTTGTTCTCCTCCTCTGTTTGCTCGGTTGTCTGGATTTTCTCTGTGTAGAAGCTGTCGAGTGTTAAAGACTTCTTTTTTTTGTTATTATTCTTTCTCTTCTGAATTTCCTGTAACTGGTTAGCCATCATTAGCCCAGCAGCTTCTCAGGTTTATCCTCGCTCTCAGTGTCTGTCTGAGATCTATTGGCTCCTGAGGACTGAGTTTTAGTTTTTTCCAAGGTCAAGCCCCCTGGTGGATTCCCTTGCTAGAACCTCTGCAGGAGGTTTCTTTACAAGTCTCAGGGAGCTACTTCCACAGTCGTATACCCGTCTGCACTGGTTCCCCGCTTGGGCTTTAGTTCCTGGTTGTATTTGCCTCCACCCACGCCTCTGCTCAGCCGGCACCCACGCCTCTGCTCAGCCGGCACCCAAGCCTCTGCTCAGCTGGCGCTCCGCTCCCAGCTTCCGCTCCCGCGCGTGCGCGCGCGCTCAGCTTTCGCGTGCGTTCTTGACTTAATGGGGTCCTAAGTCTTGCTGCTCTCAGGAACAGGTCCCGGAGCTGCTGATGACTCGATGGGTGCCCCAAACTTGCTCTATTTCTTTTTAGCTGGGTTCAGAGCTATAGGTGAGTGTGGAGGGGGTGGGGGTGGGGCGGTTGCTCAGCTTGCGCTTGAGTGAGAGCCCTTTTTAGCTTGGAAATGTCTCGATTCCACGTACCTTCCACGCTGTGCCCTGTTGTGGGGTTCCTCCGT
>NW_025346332.1:0-1333 GCF_016433145.1 Gracilinanus agilis | reverse complement strand
GATTCCAAAGCCAGGTAGACCAAAAACAGAGAAAGAAAACTACAGACAAATCTCCCTAATGAACATAGATGCAAAAATCTTAAATAGAATACTAGCAAAGAGACTCCAGCAAGTAATTAAGAAGATCATCCACCATGATCAGGTGGGATTTATACCAGGAATGCAAGGATGGTTCAACATTAGGAAAACCATCCACATAATTGACCATATCAACAGTCTAACAAACAAAAATCACAGGATTATCTCAATAGATGCTGAAAAAGCCTTTGACAAAATACAGCATCCATTCCTATTGAAAATACTGAAAAGTATAGGAATAGAAGGACCTTTCCTAAAAATAATAAACAGTATATACCTAAAACCATCAACAAACATCATATGCAATGGGGACAAATTAGAAGCCTTCCCAATAAGATCAAGAGTGAAACAATGATGCCCATTATCACCTCTATTACTCAACATAGTACTAGAAACACTAACAGTAGCAATTAGAGAAGAAAAAGAAATTGAGGGTATCAAAATAGGCAAGGAGGAGACTAAGCTATCACTCTTTGCAGATGATATGATGGTCTACTTAAAAAATCCTAGAGAATCAACTAAGAAGCTTGTAGAAATAATCAACAACTTTAGCAAAGTTGCAGGATACAAAATCAATGCACATAAATCATCAGCATTTCTATACATTTCCAACACACTAGAGCAGCAAGAAGTAGAAAGAGAAACACCATTCAAAATCACCCTAGACAATATCAAATTCTTAGGAATATACCTACCAAAACAAACACAGCAATTATATGAAAACAACTACAAAACACTTTCCAAACAAATAAAACTGGATCTAAACAATTGGAAAGCCATTGATTGCTCATGGGTAGGACGAGCTAACATAATAAAAATGACAATTCTACCCAAATTAATTTACCTATTTAGTGCCATACCTATCAAGCTACCAAAAAACTTCTTTACTGAATTAGAAAAAACTATAACAAATTTCATTTGAAATAACAAAAGATCAAGAATTTCAAGGGAAATAATGAAAAAAAATGTGAAGGAAGGGGGCCTAGCAGTATCAGATATTAAACTATACTATAAAGCAGCAGTCATCAAAACAATATGGTACTGGCTAAGAGACAGAGAGGAGGATCAATGGAATAGACTCGGGGTAAATGACATCAGCAAGACAGTGTATGATAAACCCAAAGAGCCCAACTTTTGGGACAGGAATCCACTATTTGACAAAAACTGCTGGGAAATTTGGAAAACAATATGGGAGAGATTAGGTCTAGATCAACATCTCACACCCTACACCAAGATAAATTCAAAATGGGTGAAC
>NW_025346331.1:0-1101 GCF_016433145.1 Gracilinanus agilis | reverse complement strand
GAGGGGGTAGAAAGGGAAGTTAATCAAGGGAGGGGATAAGGGATACCGGCTTAAAGCAAACCACTGGTTTAAAAGGAAATAGTTTAAGAAGAAGGGGTAGGAAAAGGGGAGGATACAAAAATGTTAGCTAATGCACAATTGATAATTATAACTCTGAATGTGAATGGGATGAACTCGCTCATAAAATGGAAGCAAATAGCACAGTGGATTAGAAACCAAAATCCTACCATATGTTGTCTATAAGAAACACGTATAAGGCAGGTGGACATACACAAGTTTAAGGTTAAGGGCTTGAGAAAAATCTTTTGGGCATCAAATGAGAAAAAGAAGGCCAATTATATGGCAATAAATATAACAATTTAGGAGATATGGACGAATATTTACAAAAATATAAACTGCCTAGACGAACAGCAGAAGAAATAGAATACCTAAATAATCCCATATCAGAAAAAGAAATTGAACAAGCCATCAAAGAACTCCCTAAGAAAAAATCACCAGGACCTGATGGATTCACAAGTGAATTTATCAGACATTCAAAGAGCAACTAATCCCAATACTATACAAATTATTTGATATGATAAGCAAAGAAGGAGTCCTACCAAATTCCTTTTATGACACAAATATGGTACTGATTCCAAAGCCAGGGAGATCAAAAACAGAGAAAGAAAACTATAGACCAATCTCCCTAATGAACCTAAATGCAAAAATCTTAAATAGAATACTAGCAAAGAGACTCCAGCAAGTAATTAAGAAGATCATCCACCATGATCAGGTAGGATTTATACCAGGAATGCAAGGTTGGTTCAACATTAGGAAAACCATCCACATAATTGACCATATCAACAGTCTAACAAACAAAAATCACATGATTATCTCAATAGATGCTAAAAAAGCCTTTAACAAAATACAGCATCCATTCCTATTGAAAACACTGAAAATTATAGGAATAGAAGGACCTTTCCTAAAGATAATAAACAGTATATACCTAAAACTATCAACAAGCATCATATGCAATGGGGATAAATTAGAAGCCTTCCCAATAAGATCAGGAGTGAAACAAGGATGCCCATTATCACCTCTGTTATTCAACATAGTACTAGA
>NW_025346330.1:0-1494 GCF_016433145.1 Gracilinanus agilis | reverse complement strand
CTTTCTCTCTCTCTCTCTTTCTCTCTCTCTCCCTCTCTCTCCCTCCCCCCTCTCTCTCTCCCTTTCTCTTTCTCCCTTTCTCTCTCTCTTTTTCTCTCTCTCTCTCTTTCTTTCTCTCTCTCTCTCCCTCTCTTTTTGCTATTTAATAAATAAGTATAAAATTAAGATGTGTTCTCCACAAGACTTTAACAGAGAGCTTAGAGCTTGATCAGACATCAAAGATGCCAAGGCCAATGCATCCTGGACCATTGCCAGATGTTCTGACATTTGTCTTGCCGCTGGACTTTGATGACTCTGGAAGAGAGAATGAGGTTGAGGATTTTGTGCAACTCTGCCTCATTTAAATCCAATTCACATGCAAGTCATCAGTTTCATCTTTGAAAACAAAGGGCAAACAACAACATAGATATGTCTACATGCATATTCATGTAAGGTACATATGTCTCTATATACACACATACATATGTGCAGAATAATTCTTTTTAAATACAAAGGAGTTGGGGGAGGGAAGAAACTAGCAATTGGACAGGAGAGGGGATTAGGAAAAGCTTTGTGTGAAGGTAGAGCTTGAGCTGAGTCTTGAAGGAAGTTTTATATACATATTTTTATATGAACATATGCACATATATGTATATGTGTCTATGCACGTGTGTACATATGCACAGAGACACATACTCATATACTACAGCTTCCTTTAAGACTCAGCTCAAGCTTTAACTTCAACATGCAGCTTTTCCTAATCCCCTCCCCTTGCCCAGTTGCTGGTCTCTTCCCTTCCTAAAATGCCTTGTATTTTTAAAAAATGGATTCTGTCCACATGCCTAGCTCCATCCATATTGGGTCCTCCAAAGAATGTAAGTTCTCAAAGATAAGACCTGTTCCATCTCATTCCTTCATACATTTGTACCCTCAGTACCTCTCGCCTTCATTCATTTGTCTTTGACTCCCTGGTGCCCGGCACATAGTTAGACATTTAAAAGATTCTTGATTAATTAAAGAAGCCATCTTTGGATCTCAGCCCTTCTGCCATAAACTTGTGCCTACTCAGCATCTCTCTGGTCTGTGCTTGTAACTCTTTAACTCTGAACCTTGACAATTTTCATCAGAGACTCGGCGCTGGGGCCAGAGGCCTTGTGGCAGTTCCTGGGAGGATCAGGTAGCACCAGGTTGCTAGTTCCACTCCCTCATTAATGATTGAACAAGTAGTGTCACATGGACACTGAGTATGAGGGGATGACTATCTCCCTTTCTCCCATTTCCTCCATCTACTGGCTTGAACAAGATGGACAACTCTTGCAAAGAGGAGGAAGAGGAGGAGGGTAGTACCTTTACCAACATTCCCCTGACAGATGATACAGGTAGGGGTACATGATGGGAGGGGAAGAGGGGGGAGGCAGGATAAAACCACGTAAATTCCAAAGATCACAAAATCCTTTCGAATAAGATTAGGTAATCTCTCTCTCTCTCTCTCTCTCTCTCTCTCTCTCTCTCTCT
>NW_025346329.1:0-7577 GCF_016433145.1 Gracilinanus agilis | reverse complement strand
TCTCTCTCTCTCTCTCTCTCTCTCTCTCTCTCTCTCTCTCTCTCTTTGCTAATGTGATAATTGCAAGTAAAGGATGGAAATAAAATAGGACCCTTTGTAACAAACTCATTTATGTTTTATTTATTTATTTTTAAAATAATTTTCCACAGTTACATGATTCTTATTGTCTTTCTCCCCTTTTCCTTCCCCACTCCCAGAGATGACAAGCCATTTCAATGGGTTATACATATATTATTACTCATATCCTATTTCCATATTATTAAGTTTAACAGAGTAATCTTTTAAAACCCCAAATCAGATACCCCTATAAACAAGTGATAAATCATGTGTCTTCTTCTGAATTTCTACTCCCACATTTCTTTTACTAGATGTGGATAGCATTCTTTCTCATAAATCCCTCAGTTGTCCTGGATCATTGCATTGCTTTTAATAGCAAAGTCAATCACATTCATTGTCCCACAACGTTTCAGTTACTGTGTATAATGTTCTCCTGGTTCTGCTTATTTCACTCCGCATCAGTTCATGTAGGTCATTTCAGTTCTTTTAGAAATCCATAGATTCATTATTCCTTATAGGACAATAGTATTCCATCACCATCATATACCACAATTTGTTCAGCCATTCCCCAATCGAAGGACACCTCCTCATTTTCCAATTTTTTTGCCACCACAAAAAGTGCAGCTATAAATATTTTTGTACAAATAAATCTTTTACCTTTTTTTTTCTCTTTGTGGTACCAACCTAAAAGTGGTATTGCTGGATCATGGGGCATGCATTCTTTTATAGCCCTTTGGGCATAATTCCAAATTGCCTTCCAGAATGGTTGGATCAGTTCACAAGAAGCCCATTTAGAACATTTTTCCATACTTCCAAACTTCAGTTTTCTCTCCCTGCTACTTTTGGAAATTGTTAATTTTTTTTTAGTTCATTCAATAGGCATTTATTAGGCACCTTTTTATAAGCACCTGTGTAAAGAGCTAGGAAAACAAAGACAAGGTTAAAAAAAGGAAAATAGTTTCAGCTTTCAAAGACCTTACATTTTATTGAAGAAATCTAATACTTATGACTGTAAGTTAGTGTAATGCTAGATAATTAGCAAAGGGGCAAAATGCAAAAAGGTAAGAATCAGAAAAAGTTTCCTACAGGGGATTATGAGGCTGAAGATGGAATATTGACTTTAGTGATTGGCAATTAAGCCAATTTTTCTGGAATAATAGAGTGCAATAATCCTATTTTTGATGCCAGGCCAGCCAGGTGGTCCAGTGGATAGAATACAAAGCCTGGAGTTAGGAAGACTTTTTTTTCCCCTGAGTTTAAATCCACCTCAGACATTTACTATTTGTGTGATCCTGGGCAAGTCACTTAACCTTATTTGCCTGTAAAATGAGATGAAGAAGGAAATAACAAATCACACCAGTATCTTTGCCAAGGAAACTCCAAATGGGGTCATAAAGAGTCAGGCAAGACTTAAGTGATTCATCAGCAATAATTTGGCCCCCAAAGTGCTGGGAAAAGACGTAAAAATTATTATATTTTGAGAATTTCATAAGGTTTCGATGTAAAATAATTAGACTATATAGCCTATATTTTATACAAAATAAGTTATATAAAAATGTAATATGAAAGTGCTACTTTCTATGGCCAATAGCAATTGATTGAGACATGCTTTTTGAATTTCTACTGATTGCCTTGTCCTATATTTTAATTCTGACATTTTCTAGAGTTGTAACCCTCAGACGTTTATTTACCACTTTGGCATACACTCTATGCTAAAATAATTTTACGACATACAATTTACCTTAACTTGTAATTAAATTAAGTTGAAATTTTTATCACTTTTTGAGAGATTCATAAACTTAAGATCACCAGAGACAACTTTAAGAGTCTATCTGTTATTTTATATATATATTGCACATAGTAATATACATAGTCTGATATAATATTATATGGTAAGTGTAGTCTAGATTAAATATATAATCTATATAATATACTATATAATACTATATAATATATAAGCAGACATTGAAAAGTCAGGTGTCAATTGCCTGGCATTCTCACATCACATAGTCTAATCCAGTAGTTCTCAAAGTGTGGTCTGGGAACATATGAAAGTCCCCAAGATGCTTTCAGGGGCTGCAGAGCAAAACTATTTTCTTTTTAAAATATTCATTTATTTGCTTGTTTGTTTATTACATTAAAATACCCAGTTAACTCCTTCATTCCCTCTCCTCCTGCCATTAGATAAGGCATCATTCAACAAAAAGGATACATATGTATTTATAAAGCCATGGCTTATTTCTATTTATCAGTTCTTTCTCTGGAGGTAGACATACCCAAGTCATTCTTCAAATAATATTTCTGTTGCTATATAAAATGTTCTGTTTGTTCTGCTCATTTTACTCTTCATAATTTCATGTAGGTCTTTCCACATTTTTCCAAAATTAATCTGCTCATCATTTCTTATGATGAAGTTCCATCACAATTTTTGCCATAACTTGTTTAGCCATTTCCCCAATTGATGGTCATCTTTTCAATTTCCAGTTCTTCTGGAACATATAAGTTCTTTTCCTTTTTCCCTGATCATCTCAGGAAATTGTGGTGTTTCTGGGTCAAAAGGAATACACAGATTCATAACTCTTTAAACATAATTCTAGACATGATATTACTAATATGCTTTAATTTCTAATGCAGTAAATATTTAGGAATATACCTGGGGGAATCCTAAATAATTTTTAAGAGCATAAAAGGTTCTTGAAGCCAAAAAATTTGAGAATTGGTTTCTTCCTCCCTCTCTCCCTCCCTCTCTTCCTTCCTTTCTTCCTACCTTCCTTCTTTGTTTGTTTGTTTGTTTGTTTCTCTCTCTTTCTTTGTAATAAACATTTTCAGTTGAATTAAAGGATATATTACAATATATACACATGTTTTTTGAGCATTGAAATTGAAGTCAGAAGATTTAGATTTTATACACAGACATACATACACATACTAATACGAAAGTATTAGTGCAATTTTAAGCTTTAAAGGATTAATGTAATTGAATATAAGTTTTAACTACTTAAATCTTCATTTTGATCAAACAAGATATTTGTGTAGTGCTTAGAAAAGCACCTGGTACAAGGTAGGCACTAAATTATTATTCCCTTTCCTTCCTCCTTATGTGTTTACATGAATATGTGTATAGCTATATACAAACACAAATGTATATAAGGTATGTTTGTGTCTATATATTTCTATGATAAGAATAGGGTCTGAACTTGTGATTTCATCAGAACTCCTGGGTGAGAAAATTCATTCAACCAATACAGTTTTGCTCCTTCTCTATTACTTAGAGTGTTAGAGAGTTGCCAGAGCAGTGATGGGCAAACTACAGCCAATGGGCCAGATGTGGCCCCCTGAAATGTTCTATCTGCCTTGAGACATTATTCCTAATCTGACAAATACAATGAGTAGGATACAATACAATGAAACTTAGAAAGAATTGCCTTAGAAACAGACTGACAGATGAGCATTTCCTTTCCTTTGGCCCCCTCTTTAAAAAGTTTGCCCATCACTGGCCTAGAGCAATGACAGGTTAAGTGACTTGACCAGGGTCATATGACTAGTATGTAGCAGAGGCATAACTTTATTTTTTTAAACCCTTAACTTCTGTGTATTGGCTCCTACGTAGAGCTGTGGTAAGGGTGGGCAATGGGGGTCAAGTGACTTGCCCAGGGTCACACAGCTGGGAAAGTGTCTGAGGCCAGATTTGAACCTAGGATCTCTCATCTCTAGGCTTGACTCTCAATCCACTGAGCTACCCAGCTGCCCAGAAGGCATAACTTTAAATCCAGGTTTTCCTGCTTTTAAGCTCACTTTATAGTCCCTATGTTCCAATGCTAGGTTGATGACACCATTTTTCTAGGAGTAATGTAGTAAAAAGAATGTCAATTTATCACTGGGACTGCAACAGTGACTGAAATTCCCATCATTTGACTCTATCCTTTAGATTAAAACATTGTTTTCAGATAGCCCTGTTAAAATGTAAATTTGTGGTATGGGAAGGATTAATTTATCATATACACCAATTAAATTTAAGAGCAAAGTTTTTTATTGATACTTTTTTGTCTTTGGATCATGGCCAATTAATCTTTCACCAAATGCAGATTAATCTCTCATTCATGATAAGGAAAAACAATTATACAAAAATACCTTTAAAATGTCCATATCTGACAAGTTATACAATATCCTATATAAGTAGTTCTTGATCTTTACAATAAATATTTTGGTCTGAATTGGACCACTATTTATGTCATATATATATATATATATATATATATATATATGATTCTGTCTATTGGAGAGTCCATCGGATTCCTAGTTCAAAAAGTTATGGAAATTTAGTTTTTTTCCTGCCTTTCTAAATCTGAATTAATACCCAGAATTGTTGAATTACTTCACAATTTTTCCCAATAGGGCATCGATGTGCCTGTCTTCCCCTGGCCTAAGCAACACCAATTCTTACCTTCTTTTTTCATTTGTAATTCTGGAAAGCAATTTAGAACTATACACAAAAAGTTACTAAATAGTGCATACTCTTTGACCTGGCTATGACACTTCTAGGACAATTTGCCAAAGATATCAAAGAAATAGTTACAAAAATATAGTATCTCTTTTTCATGTTAACAAAAAAACCCCCTGGAAACTAAAGGGATAACTATCAAGTGAGTAATGGCTCAATAAGCTGTGGCAGGGGTCCGCAATGTATGGCTCTTGAGCTATATCTCTCTCCACCTCCCAATCTGCCAGTCCGGGCAGAGCCCCAGGATGTGCCCCAGGGGGCCCTTCAGCCCCCGCCCCATATACCAGCTCCTTCTGCCTCCATCCTCCTCTTTCAGCAAGTGTTTATGGCTCTCACGGCCAAAAAGGTTGCCAACCCTTGAGCTGTGGTATGTGAATGAAATGTATAGTACAAATGTATATTACAATACTATTCTACTATAAGGATTGAGAAATGGAAGATTTGAAAGACACAAGGCAAGACATATATATGAAATCTATTGATTAATTATGCTTGCTATTTTCTTAATGTTAAATTATACCTGATATAAATTCTAATTGGTCAATGAATTGTTACATACATTACTTTAGTATCCTTGCAAGTATTTTATTTAAAAATGTTAATTGATGCTGATTAATGAGATTGGTCTATATTTCTTTTTTCTCTGGTTCTTTGGGATTTGTATGTCAATACAATGATGGTCTTATAAAAGAAGTTTGTGATTATGGAGATTTTCCATTCATGTGATTGTTGTAGTTTATTTGATTTATTTTTTATTTTTTAAGATCTCTATTTCTTGTTTTATCAGTTTAGATATTTTGCATCTTTGTCAATATTAATCAATTTCCTTTGATTTCTCAGCTTTGCTTGTGTATAAGCAATAGTTTTTTTGTAATTCTTTATACTTCCTCTTCATTTGTTATGAATTCTCCTTGTTCATTAAAATTTTTTATATTAATTTTATTTTCCTTTCTTTTTTATTGATCAAGTTGCCTAATATATTACCAAATTTGTCAGTAGTGTTTGAAAACATTCTTTGTGGTCTTTTTTAAAAATCATTTTTGTAATCTTTATTTTGAATTTTTCTGTTTTTCTCCAAGTTTTTAATATTTCTTTTTTTGGAGGGTTGCTAATTTTAAAATATTTTCTAGTCTTTTTAATCACCTGCTCATTTTATTGATTTTATTTTTTCTATATTGTTGACTTCTTCTGAGAACTGCATTAGATATGGTCCTGAGCTTTTAACAGGATGTTTCATTGTTATCATTTTCTTTAACATAATTTTTATTAATATCATTTGACCCATTTATTTTCCAGTATGTTATTTCTTATTTTCTACTAATGTCTATATATTTTGTTCTTATTTCCTTTATTCATTGCTTTTTTTATTGTGTTATGGCATATTAAAGTTATGACTGTTATGACTTCATTCTTACATTTCTTTATTCTTTTTTTTTTATTGTCTAGAGTGATTTTTTTAACATTTATTAATATTCATTTTTAACATGGTTACATGATTCATGCTCCCCTTTAACCCCCCCCCCCCGCGCCTCCCCCCACCCTTGGCCAATGCGCGTTTCCACTAGTTTTGTCATGTGTCCTTGAACAAGACCAATTTCCAAATTGTTGGTAGTTGCATTGGTGTGGTAGTTTCGAGTCTACACCCTCAGTCATGTCCACCCTGACCCATGCGTTCAAGCAGTTGTTTTTCTTATATGTTTCCTCTTCTGCAGTCCTTCCTCTGAATGTGGGTAGCGTCTTTACCATAAATCCCTCAGAATTGTCCTGGGTCATTGTATTGCTGCTGGTACAGAGGTCCATTACATTCAATTTTACCACAGTATATCAGTCTCTGTGTATAGAGTTCTTCTGGCTCTGCTCCTTTCGCTCTGCATCAGTTCCCGGAGGTCTCTCCAGTCCGCCTGGAACTTCTCCAGTTTATTATTCCTTTTAGCACAATAGTATTCCATCACCCGCATATACCACAGTTTGTTCAGCCATTCCCCAATTGAAGGGCATTCCCTCCTTTTCCAATTTGTTGCCACCACAAAAAGCGCAGCTATGAATATTTTCGTACAAGTCTGTTTATCTATGATCTCTTTGGGGTACTAACCCAACAATGGTATAGCTGGATCATAGGGCAGGCATTCTTTTATAGACCTTTGAGCGTGATTCCAAATTGCCAGCCAGAATGGCTGGATCAGTTCACAACTCCACCAGCAATGCATCAATGTCCCAATTTTGCCACATCCCCTCCAACATTCATTAGTCTCCCCTTCTTTCATTTTAGCCAATCTGCTAGGTGTGAGGTGATACCTCAGAGTTGTTTTGATTTGCATTTCTCTAATTATTAGAGATTTGGAACACTTTCTCATGTGCTTATTGATACTTTTGATTTCTTTACCTGAAAATTGCCTATTCATGTCTCTTGCCCATTTATCAATTGGGGAATGGCTTGATGTTTTATACAATTGCTTTAACTCCTTGTATATTTGAGTGATTAGACCCCTGTCAGAGTTTTTCGTTATAAAGATTTTTTCCCAATTTGTTGTTTCCCTTCTGATTTTGACTATATTGTTTTTGTTTGTACAAAAACTTTTTAGTTTAAAATAGTCAAAGCCATTTAATTTACATTTTGTAATTTTCTCTAACTCTTGCTTGGTTTTAAAGTCTTTCCTTTCCCATAGATCTGACAAGTATACTATTCTGTGTTCACTTAACATGTTTATAGTTTCCCTCTTTATATTCAAGTCATTCACCCATTCTGAATTTATCTTGGTGTAGGGTGTGAGATGTTGATCTAGACCTAATCTCTCCCATATTGTTTTCCAAATTTCCCAGCAGTTTTTGTCAAATAGTGGATTCATGTCCCAAAAGTTGGGCTCTTTGGGTTTATCATACACTGTCTTGCTGATGTCATTTATCCCCAGTGTATTCCATTGATCCTCCTCTCTATCTCTTAGCCAGTACCATATTGTTTTGATGACTGCTGCTTTATAGTATAGTTTAATATCTGGTACTGCTAGGTCCCCTTCCTTCA
>NW_025346328.1:0-1972 GCF_016433145.1 Gracilinanus agilis | reverse complement strand
CTTACCTCTTTCTTATTTATTTTTCGGTTTGATTTATCTAGATCTGACAGAGGAATATTTAGATCTCCCACTAGTATGGTTTTACTTTTTTTTTTTTTTTTTTGCTCTGCCAGTTTCTCCTTTATGAATTTGGGTGCTATGCCACTTGGTACATACATATTGATCAGTGTTATTTCCTCATTGTTTATACTACCTTTAATCAGGATGTAATGACCCTCCCTGTCTTTTTTAATCATATCTATTTTTACTTTGGCTTTGTCAGAAATCATAATAGCCACTCCTGCCTTCTTTTTCTCATTTGATGCCCAAAAGATTTTGCTCAAACCCTGGACCTTAAATTGTGTATGTCCACCCGCCTCATATGTGTTTCTTGTAGACAACATATGGTGGGATTTTGGTTTCTAATCCACTCTGCTATTTGCTTCCGTTTTATGAGCGAGTTCATCCCGTTCACATTCAGAGTTATAATCATCAGTTGTGCATTTGCTGACATTTTCAAATCCTCCCCCATTCCTACCCTTTCTCCTTAAGCTATTTCCTTTGAAACCAGTGGCTCGCTATTAAGACCCTATCCCTTATCCCCTCCCTTGATTGACTTCCCTTTCTACCCCCTCCCTTATTTCCCCCCCTCCTTTTTGTTAGCAATTTTCTATTATTGAAACATACCTCCATCATGTTATCACCCTTCTCTCATTCCTAAGTCTCTCCCGGGAGCAAGGATTTTGGGGGACAGTTCCAGACCAGTAGTGCTTCAGTCCTCTTTTGAGTCTCCAATTTATGCCACTATACTACTAAAAGGTAATGTCCCCTCTTTACTTTTATTTTCAGCTTCCCTTTTATAAATTATCCTTCTCATTTATAATATATGTTCCATGAAGGCAGGAACTTGCTGCCTTTAATTGTACCTATATTCCTACATCTTACCACAGTCCCTGGTACATAATAAGTGTTTAATAAATGTTTGGTGCAGTTTCTTTTAATTTGATGTCCAAATTGTTGCTAGAGAATATATGACTATTTTATATTATCTGTTGTTCTTTTCTCCTTTGGTAAATTCACTTTCTAGACATTATTTTTAAAAGGTTATAAGAAGGAGAAAATAAATTAGGTCAGTATCATGTCATTCAGTTGCTACAGGAATAAGAAAAAATTAAAACTTTCAAAATATGTGAAGGTTGATATATGACTTAGTTTTAACAACCAAGACTTTAAAGATTTGATCATAGTTTACTTTTATCTAGTCATAACACATAGAATATATTCAGTATTTGGGTTAGTGATTATAATAACTTTCACTGGAGAGCCACCAAGAGACCAAAGTTATTTTGACACAATAACAAAATAGTTCAATCAGTGAATACTATGAAAATAAACACTCCTGCCACTTGCATATGCATTGTTTTACAATCCTTTGAACATTAATTTGGTGCTATTATAATCAGAGTTTTTCACTTTTCTCTCAAGCTATCATTTCCTAATTTCATATAACATATTTTACTATCATATGTATATATTATAATTTTTTTACCTATTCCCTAATTGTGGAAAATCCATTTACTTTCTACTTTTTACCACAAGAGCTACTAAAATAATTTTGTTTATCTTTGTTAAGAATTTGTTTGCTTAACTCCAACTATGTATGTGTATATTTTTCTGTCTTTGACTAGCCTAAATGAGAGTGAACTTCAAGTATAAGCTTCCCCACCACTCATTCCTGTTTGTTTCCACAGATTTCTTTTTGCACATTCCATTTATGAAATATTTCCCTGTCTTTTCTCTCCCTTTCTCCTCAGTTTATTCTTCTTCCTTTCTCTTTTCCATTTGTTATTATCAATAAAATATAACAGAATGATTCCTAAGATAGCTATATAATTAAACTTATTCTGTGATCTCTGATGCCAATAATATTCTAAGGGGTAATATGGATCCCCTTAGAATATTATATATACATATGTATATGTATATATGTATA
>NW_025346327.1:0-1086 GCF_016433145.1 Gracilinanus agilis | reverse complement strand
CGCCGCTCAGGACCCCAAAAAATCATATAGAGGCATGGCCCCCTATACACCTGGACAGGCAAATCAAAAACTAATTGGAAATTAAATAATATGATTCTCCAAAACCAGCTAGTCAAAGAAGAAATCATAGAAACAATCAACAATTTCATTGAAGAGAATGACAATGATGAGACATCCTACCAAACTCTGTGGGATGCAGCCAAGGCAGTACTCAGGGGGAAATTTATATCCTTGAGTGCATATATTAACAAATTAGGGAGGGCAGGGATTAATGAATTGGGCATGCAACTTAAAAAATTAGAAAGCGAGCAAATTAAAAATCCCCAGATGAAAACTAAATTAGAAATACTAAAAATCAAGGGAGAAATTAATAAAATCAAAAGTAAAAGAACTATTGAATTAATAAATAAGACTAGAAGCTGGTATTTTGAAAAAACAGATAAAATAGACAAAGTACTGGTCAATCTAATAAAAAAAAGGAAAGAAGAAAACCAAATTGATAGTATCAAAGATGAAAAGGGAGACCTCAACTCTAATGAAGGGGAAATTAAGGCAAACATTAAAAACTATTCTGCCCAATTATATGGCAACAAATATAACAATTTAGGAGATATGGATGAATATTTACAAAAATATAAATTGCCTAAATTAAAAGCAGAAGAAATAGAATACCTAAATAATCCCATATCAGAAATAGAAATTCAAAAAGCCATCAAAGAACTCCCTAAGAAAAAATCACCAGGACCTGATGGATTCACAAGTGAATTCTATGAGACATTCAAAGAGCAACTAATCCCAATTCTATACAAATTATTTGATATGATAAGCAAAGAAGGAGTCCTACCAAATACCTTTTATGACACAAATATGGTACTGATCCCAAAGCCAGGTAGACCAAAAACAGAGAAAGAAAACTACAGACCAATTTCCCGAATGAACATAGATGCAAAATTCTTAAATATAATATTAGCAAAGAGTCTCCAGCAAGTAATTAAGAAGATCATCCACCATGATCAGGTGGGATTTATAACAAGAATGCAAGGATGGTTCAACATTAGGAAAACCATCCACATAATTGACCATATC
>NW_025346326.1:0-4985 GCF_016433145.1 Gracilinanus agilis | reverse complement strand
TATATATATATATGTACATATATATATGATATATGTCTTGGCTCTTTTATTAGATACGTCATATATATAAAAAGTTCTCAAAAATTATTTAGTACAATAGTATCAATCTCACGCTCCTTTCTTGGCTAAAGAGTGGCCTTCTCTTTCCCTTGAAAAATCAACCAATAATGGAATGTCTTTCAGATCCTATTGCTTTATCTTCAATATCATTCTAAGTACTTTCTAATAGAAACAAAGTTTTTCATGTGTTACAAGATACATTAATGTTTATTTAATTGCATTTAACATTGTTGAAAGTAATTGTTACAGACTGGATCTTCTGTTGATTATTACAATCATAAGAATTTTACAACCAAATAGGACCCTAGGCAGAATTTAATGCAGTTGCTTCCTATCTGTGATCCTCAAATCACTAGACTGCCATGGAGTAATATTACAAGGGGTCATTGATTCCATCTGTAAATCTATTTTGTAGGTGTTGCACCAAAATCTGAATATCAACATAAATTAGATAGGCAATATAATCTGACTTGAAATTTTTCACTGCTTTGATAAGAATTCCTGTTTCTAAAACCTGAAAAAACTCTGTATTCCATCTTATGTAATGATTCAGTAAGATAGAATAGTAAATTATATACACTCATACACACACATACATATGTGTATATATATATATATATATATATATATATATATATAGTTATGATAATTTTGGGAAAGGTAATGATCCCAAAAGGTCAACCTCAAGTTCAGTTTGACACAGTAGGAGAAAGTACTGAATCTTCCTATTTCTATAATTAGATGACTTCCTAACAGATGATTGGTACTGCAGCTTGAGAACTGAAGGAATCAGCTGATTGGTGAACATAGCTGACCAGTTCCAACTAAAGCCCTAAGGAACTAATGAAGATGGCTGTATTCTCTTAATTAAAAATTAGTAAACTTGTATGTTGGGTTTATCAAGACTAATTAGTTTAGGTAACTGGTTCTGACTGTGGATTTGACTCAGAATATGATTTGATGATTGATAAATTACAACCCTCTTCTCTAACAACCAAGATAACTCCTTCAACTGACGCCCTTTTTCTGGAACCTTGAGAATCACAGACAGGTTTGAAGATAGCTTCTTTGTAAATGATTTTATGTTGGTAAATATAGGTGAAGAGGAAAAATGGGATTCATGTTAGAAAGTGGGAATAGGATTTCTAAATTGAATCTAAGTTAATGAGTAGTTGCTGAATTTCCCAGATAATCAATTGATAATCAGAAGACTTTGAATGGCTTTGACAGCCTGGACAGGCTAGAAGGCCTGACACCTTTCATAGAAGTTATGCTCAGCTGACGATGGTTTGGTTTGGAATAAATCTTCTTGTTGATATAAATATCAGAGAATTGAAGTTGATAGAATAAGGTTGAATGTATTTCTCTTTGATAGTGATTGAGAGTAAATATCAGAATTAACTCTGCCCTAGCCTAAGCCTTAAACACCTCTGGCCTTTGCCCAGTTTATCTCAAGGACTGAGATCCAGAGTGGTCCAGATTTGCCCCTTATATAGCAGTTTCGAACCACCCCTTGGTTCACACCAGGCTCATGCCACCTGGTTCATTCTGATTTCAATCAGGTAACTGGCAATCAAGCTTGACTCAACATGGCTGCTATTAAAAATCCTTTCTCTCTCTCTCTCTCTCTCTCTCTCTCTCTCTCTATATATATATATATATATATATATATATATGCTGTTTTGATTAGGATCCTATATTTATATGATTTAGATCTAGAAGGGACTTCAGAGTTTATCTATACCAACATCATTTTATACCTGAGGAAACTGAGTCTCAGAGATGTCAAGTGACTTTCCAAAAACAGAAAATTAAGTAAATTTGACAATGTTACATAGACAGTAGAAGAGACAGGATTAGAAACCAGAACTTCTCATTTTTAACAAGAAGAAGAAAGAAAGAAAGAAGGAAGAAATCATGAAAGGAAGAAGGGAGGAAAAGATGAAGGAAGAAAAGAAAGAAGGAAGAAAGGAAAGAAGGAAGGCATGATTAAGAAGGAAGCATGAAGAAGAAATATCTCTTTCTTTAATAACTTTAAATGCTATCAGGTAATGTAGAGCAGATCAGAATATGACCACATCCTTGGAAAGTAATCATTTTCTTCCCCGCTTTTTTCCTTATTGCTAATAACTATAACAAGAGGAAAGGAATAAGTACTTATTAAGCCTAAACAATGTGCTAGGCACAGGGTTAAGCACTTCACATATATTATTTCATTTGATCTTCACAAAAGCTCTGGAAAGTAGATGCTATTTATTTTCATTTTAAGAAAACTGAATCAGAACCTGGAAAGACATATAAAGTAATGCAAAGTGAAATAAGCATACCTAGGGAATGTTGTATACAGTAACAATAGCATATGATGACCAATTTTAAATGACTTAACTAATATTAACAAGGTAAGCATCCAGGACAATTCCAAGGCACTCATGACAAAAAAGGACATCCACTTCCATAGAAGGAACAGACAGAATCTGAATACAGACTGAAGCATACCATTTGTCACTTTATTCCCTCCATGAATTCTTCTCTAGTGTAAGCAATATGTAACTTGCTTCAGAACATAATGAATACGGGAAAATATATTCTATGATAATATGTGTACAACCTATCTTATATAATATTACCTGTCATTTGGGAAGGGAGAAGGTGTGGGAAGAAGGAAATGGATTTTGATTGAAAAATGTCAGAAAATGAAAATCTAAAATAATATCAATATATAATCAGGAAAAAGAAAAATAACAATCAGAAAAAGAAACTGAGTCAGATAGATATGACTTGCCTGGAGGGTCCAAGGATGTCTTTGAGTCAGGATTTGACCTGAGATCTTGTTAACTCCAAGCCTAGTGCTTTATCCATGGTACCACCACGCTGTTGCTATATAATCAACACTCATGATATTTCAGAATGACTTATGAAGGTCTTATTTCTATTGTTGAAATGGATAGATTTTGACTGGGATTCTGTGAGTCTTCTGCAGATGGCTGCAATTTATGTGTTCTCTGTGCTTCACCTGCTTCAGTGTTTTCTTGAATGCCAGTTAACTAAGAGATATGATTCTACCAACAATCTCTTTAATTTGAATCTCTACTTTATCACTCTGATAATGTTAACTTTAGTGTGGATGATGGCACAGAAAATAATTTCATCAGATTACTTCAAAGAATTTTTAGAATTGAAAAAGAATTTATAATACAGTAATACATTCTTAGAAAGTAGCATATGTCTTTGTAATCATAGTTATTATTTCCATTCTATTCCACCCTATTCTATAAAGGGTCTTTGAAATAGCTCTAGAGTTATTACTGAACTATGCACAAGCTACAATTTTTATCTGGCAATTTCTCAGAAAATCCACAGAAAATGAATCAGTAAAACCACTGAAATATAGCTAGATGGGTCTGTTCAGGAGAAGAAAAATCCAGTAAAAAATGTAATCTGATTATTTCTCATTTCAATCCATTCATAAGAACCCTGCAAAAGAGTCCATGAGATAGCTTAGAATGCAAATTATTGAATTTCTATTACAGAGAAAATCTACTTGTTTGATGGGACTGATTGTGCTTAATACCACAACAACTTAGGACAAAGTAGACTTTTCCCAATTCCATATCTGGAAACATGGCAATTACTTTTTAAATTTCATCCATTCAACAAGAAGTGTTTACCAGTCAATAAATATTTATATTGTTAAATTAAGAGCCTTTAAAGGACCATTTTATTAATAAAAATAGATCATTTTTAATTTTTTTTTCTTTTACCCCTCTTTTACCTACCATCAATTAGGTTAGTGAATTTAACCATTTTGGTAGTTATTATTCTTTGAAAATTTAATCTCAGAGTTTGGAATGGGTCACATCAGAATTGTGTCATTAAGTTGTTCAAGATTTTCATTCCATCTAGTTACCTGAGGATCATACAATACTGCAATTTATGTAAAACACCCACTCCTACTCCCTCTCTCTGCTTGCTCTCCCACATATATCATTAAAATGATATAACCTTGCAAGCATTAAAAAATAAAACTCCTACAAAGTTTTCTTACATAATATTTCAATTTTGGGGCCCCATTTTAAAATGACTCTTCTTTTAATTAATAATTTGATAGAATAGATATGATTATACTTAATATTCACTGAATTAAATTCAAGAATTCAGTCACATTTCTAATGTGAAATTGTCTCTTGCTTTTATAGTAACATCAAGCATTAAAAGAATGCTAAACTTTAGCCTGACAATAGAGTTCTCTGTTCCAAGATGCTCAAATGCTGTAGCTCATTCTGTAGTTGCTAGAATATCATTATCTGTACTTATATGAGAAATGCAAAAGACTATTGAGGTAAAGGAGGGGGTTATGTTATGTTTTTTGTCCAATGTTGTCCAATTAAAATTTTAGTATTTTATTGTATCTAGACTTTCTCATTTTTAATTTCTAAAATTCTTTTTTCTTTCACTAAGCTAAAACATATTGTAGTATACAATTATTCATACTAATATTAAATGCTAAATGTTAATATTAAATAATTATTAAGTGCAATGTAGCATAGAAAATAAGGAAACAACAAAGGTTTCAGAAAGAACTGAGTCTTAGTCCCTCTCTCTGACATATATAGCTATGATGCTGTGAGCAGTTCTCAACTTCACAATGCATTAATTTTCTAAGGCTATAAGTTACAGAACAGATTCCAATCTGCATTGACACATGAGTTTCATCGGTAGGAGTTCCGAATATCAATGAATCATAGCATCATAGTCACTGTCCTGGAGGAAGATAGAGAGACAGAGACAGAGAGACAAACAGAGACAGACAAAGACAGATGGACACATAGATAGGCAGGCAGAGGAACAGAGAGACAGAGACAGAGGCAGAGGGGGGGAGGGAGAGAGAGAGAGAGGGAGAGAGAGAGAGAGAGAGAGAGAGAGAG
>NW_025346325.1:0-1802 GCF_016433145.1 Gracilinanus agilis | reverse complement strand
TTATACCAGGAATGCAAGGATGGTTCAACATTAGGAAAACCATCTACATAATTGACCATATCAACAGTCTAACAAACAAAAATCACATGATTATTTCAATAGATGCTGAAAAAGCCTTTGACAAAATACAGCATTCATTCTTATTGAAAACATTGAAAAGTATAGGAATAGAAGGACCCTTCCTAAAATTAATAAACAGTATATATCTAAAACCATCAACAAGCATTATGTGCAATGGGGATAAATTAGAAGCCTTCCCAATAAGATCAGGAGTGAAACAAGGATGCCCATTATCACCTCTATTATTCAACATAGTACTAGAAACACTAGCAATAGCAATTAGAGAAGAAAAAGAAATTGAAGGTATCAAAATAGGCAATGAGGAGACTAAGCTGTCACTCTTTGCAGATGATATGATGGTATACTTAAAAAATCCTAGACAATCAACTAAGAGGCTGATAGAAATAATCAACAACTTTAGCAAAGTGGCAGGATACAAAATAAATGCACATAAATCATCAGCATTTCTATACATTTCCAACACATTAGAACAGCAAGAGATAGAAAGAGAAACACCATTTAAAATCACCCTAGACAATATAAAATACTTGGGAATCAATCTAATAAAACAAACACAGCTATTATATGAAAAAAACTACAAAACACTTTCCAAACGAATAAAACTGGACCTCAACAATTGGAAAGCCATTAACTGTTCATGGGTAGGACGAGGTAACATAATAAAAATGAACATCCTACCCAAATTAATTTACCTATTTAGCGCTATACCTATCAAATTACCAAAAAACTTCTTTACTGAATTAGGAAAAACTATAACAAATTTCATCTGGAATAACAAAAGATCAAGAATATCAAAGGAAATAATGAAAAAAAAATGTGAATGAAGGGGGCCTAGCAGTACCAGATATCAAACTATACAATAAAGTGGCAGTCATTAAATCAATATGGTACTGGCTAAGAGATAGAAGGGAGGATCAGTGGAATAGACTCGGGGTTAATGATGTCAGCAAGACAGTGTATGATAAACCCAAAGAGCCCAACTTTTGGGACATGAATCCACTATTTGACAAAAACTTCTGGGAAATTTGGAAAACAATATGGGAGAGATTAGATCAACATCTCACACCCTACACCAAGATAAATTCAGAATGGGTGAATGATTTGAATATAAAGAGGGGAACTATAAATAACTTCAGTGAACACTTGTCAGATCTCTGGGAAAGGAAAGATTTTAAAACCAAGCAAGAGTTAGAGAAAATTACAAAATGTAAATTCAATGGTTTTGATTATATTAAACTAAAAAGTTTTTGTACTAACAAAAACAATGTAGTCAAAATCAGAAGGGAAACAACAAATTGGGAAAAAATCTTCATAACA
Organism: Gracilinanus agilis; assembly: GCF_016433145.1. Lineage (NCBI taxonomy): Eukaryota > Metazoa > Chordata > Mammalia > Didelphimorphia > Didelphidae > Gracilinanus > Gracilinanus agilis. The sequence continues at coordinate 404 of NW_025346325.1, read as the reverse complement.
AAAAACTCTGCCAGGGGTCTAATTACTCAAATACACAAGGAGTTAAATCAATTGTATAAAAAATCAAGCCATTCCCCATTGAAAAATGGGCAAGAGACATGAATAGGCAATTTTCAGGTAAAGAAATCAAAAGTATCATTAAGCACATGAGAAAATATTCTAAATCTCTAATAATTAGAGAAATGCAAATCAAAACAACTCTGAGGTATCACCTCACACCTAGCAGATTGGCTAAAATGAAAGAAGGGAAGAGTAATGAATGTTGGAGGGGATGTGACAAAATCGGGACATTGATGCATTGCTGGTGGAGTTGTGAAATGATCCGGCCATTCTGGATGGCAATTTGGAACTATGCCCAAAGGGCTATAAAAGACTGCCTGCCCTTTGATCCAGCCATACCATTG
>NW_025346324.1:0-1143 GCF_016433145.1 Gracilinanus agilis | reverse complement strand
AATTACTCAAATATACAAGGAGTTAAAGCAATTGTATAAAAAATCAAGCCATTCCCCAATTGATAAATGGGCAAGAGACATGAATAGGCAATTTTCAGGTAAAGAAATCAAAAGTATCAATAAGCACATGAGAAAGTGTTCCAAATCTCTAATAATTAGAGAAATGCAAATCAAAACACCTCTGAGGTATCACCTCACACCTAGCAGATTGGATAAAATGAAAGAAGGGGAGAAGAATGAATGTTGGAGGGGATGTGGCAAAATTGGGACATTAATGCATTGCTGGTGGAGCTGTGAACTGATCCAGCCATTCTGGCTGGCAATTTGGAACCATGCTCAAAGGGCTATAAAAGAATGCCTGCCCTTTGATCCAGCCATACCATTGCTGGGTGTGTACCCCAAAGAGGTCATAGATAAACAGACTTGTACAGAAATATTTATAGCTGTGCTTTTTGTGGTGGCAACAAATTGGAAAAGGAGGGTATGTCCTTCAATTGGGGAATGGCTGAACAAACTGTGGTATATGCGGGTGATGGAATACTATTGTGCTAAAAGGAATAATAAACTGGAGGAGTTCCAGGCGAACTGGAGAGACCTCCGGGAACTGATGCAGAGCGAAAGGAATAGAGCCAGAAGAACATTGTACACAGACACTGATATGCTGTGGTAAAATTGAATGTAATGGACCTCTGTACCAGCAGCAATACAATGACCCAGGACAATTCTGAGGGATTTATGGTAAAGAATGCTACCCACATTCAGAGGAAGGACTGCAGGAGAGGAAACATATAAGAAAAACAACTGCTTGAACTCATGGGTCGGGGTGGACATGATTGAGGGTGTGGACTCGAAACTACCACACCAATGCAACTACCAACAATTTGGAAATTGGTCTTGATCAAGGACACATGACAAAACTAATGGAAATGCGCATCAGCCATGGGTGGGGGGGTTGCGGAGGGGAGGGGTGAAGGGGAAAGGAGGAGCATGAATCATGTAACCATGTTAAAAATGAATATTAATAAATGTTCAAAGAAATAATTAGAAGAATTATTCATAGGGAGAGATTGGGATACTAAATGGTCTAAGATAATATGGGTGGGAAGGAAAGAGGGGAATGAATAGTAGAGGACACCAAGAAAA
>NW_025346323.1:0-2151 GCF_016433145.1 Gracilinanus agilis | reverse complement strand
GGGGGCTGGGGGTAGCTTGTCCAGGCCAGAAATAGTTCAGTAGACTGCCAGACTGATTTTTAAATCCAACATTCCCTTCTTTTTCTTTTGATCCTGAGGAATCATCCTCAGGTGGTCCTTTAAAGATTGGTGACTGCACACGCCATATCAAGGGTGGGGGTTGTCAGGGAATGCTGATGCAGGGCCATAAGCTAAAGGGTGTTAATTCATTCCTTTACAAAAGCTGCTAGGCAGTTAAGAATAAGGGGAAGGATACATAGTGGAAGCAAAGGGATTTTCCTGCCTATAGTTTGCCTGAAAAAATTTTTTCACTATGGGGGTACAATGTTCTATGCTGTTTCTGGGGTACAACGTCCCACAATGTCCCATGCCGTCTCCCTTCCCCTCCTCCAAATGTCTAATGGAAGAGGGTCGATGGTTTCCATCTTCTGTAGCTTCTTCAAGCTTAGAAGGGGCGTAGAATCTCTGAGAGGGGGAACAGGAGGAGGAGCTGTGGGCACAGGGTCTTCAGAGGCACCTCTGCAGCGAATGCCAGGGTCCTGAAGGCTTGGAGATCAGAGACTGTTTCCCCAGACTGACAGACAGGTCACAAGGGGAAGCATCCATCCCTAAGGCATAAATATAGAACCTAGGACTAGGGCAAAAACTAGAACACCAGATACAAAAAAAGAAAATTAGCACAATAGAAACTGATATTAAACATTAACATTTGGGTATCTTAGCCAACAGATTTTATCCCCAGAAATCATCCTCTGACAGGAATTAAACCTTTTAGGAAATTTGATCCCTAAGTTGTTTGCAGAGTTGGCATGTGATGTTTCTGTTAAAAAAATATCCTTTCATAAGGCCCACATTAATATGGCATCTATAACTACTTGAATAAAAATATTTTACAGATAAATTTCTTTATCCCAGATCCTGGAGGAAATCCAGAAAGTTTTGGTTTATATTTCCCAGCTCAAAATCCCACTTTAGTTATGGTAAATTAAGGCTTCAAGCTACAAGTCATCTATCACTAAACTTCACCTACTTCTCAAAGTGTGTTCCCTAACAATTTGACAATTTTCAGTTATTAACCTAATAGGTTGTTTGGGGAAATTGAAACATTAATTTACAATTTGCATTAAGTGCTGATTATGGGAACTTGCTCCAAAAAGGGAAGGCAGATAGGAAAGCATTTCCTCATGTCCCAAGCGATGCATAGTGAGGGGCTTCATGTGTAGGCCAAAGCTGTCACTGGCTCATGCCATCCTTGTGTCACTCAAGCATTAGTAGCCTAGATGGTCAGAAGAGGTCCAGTCCAAGTTGAGCCCTAGAATTGCCTCTCTAACCATCACAGAATATTCTCTGTCTTTTGCACTATATCACTACTGGATCCCAGAAGCCTTTTCCTTCCTTAAAAGACAAGTCTTTCTCATTACAGCTCAGAGAAATTCTGCTAAGCAGCATTCTGGAAACAATTTCCATACTCTCAAACAAGCCTTTCACATCCCTACCAGGCTGATCACTCAGTTATTCTTACATATTTTGGCAATAATTAACATATCACACTTTAGTCACAAAACCTGAATTAAGGAACAGGAGTGCTGGACTGAGTAACTCCACTGTAAATATAAATCAGGGCTGTATCGTCTCCTGTATCTGGACCATCTGAAAGACTAAGACAAGCCATACAGGAATCTCTTCAGTGTAACTTTCAAGAGAAATTCCAGAACTATTTATGATTTTCCCAACACCATATACACTAACTTTAGAAATTATCCCAAGGTCAGGGATCCAATTAAAAGAGTAGAACATCTATCTATTCTCTTTCACCTCCCTATCTGTTCTCTTTCATCTCTCCTTCTCTCTCCTTCTTCCTCTCTTTTTTCCTCAAACTCTCTGCTTAAAAAGCAGAACACAACTTCCATTTACCCATCACGAATCTGCATACTCAGGACATCCAAGTCTCTCTTTCTTCTATATTCAAACACAACACACCTTACCTCTTCACTTTCTCTGACTCTCTATTACCATCACAAAAACAAACATACCATTTGGTATCCCTTCAAATGCTAATCAATAACTCCCAAGAATTGAGACACTGTAACTTTAGCATAGTGCTCATTATAAGATTCAGTTCATAGTACAAATTGGTAAACTGAGGTAACC